>NW_008580699.1:31838-38928 GCF_000691845.1 Merops nubicus | reverse complement strand
GAATGCCGATGGTATATACTATCATTGGGTGACTACTGGCCGAGTCTGCTTTAACCAGCTACAGCAAAGTGCTTGGGAACACAGGAAAGTCCTTGGCAAGGTGCTCGTTGCTCACTTCTCCCACCCGCAGAAAGGGTAAATCAGGTAAGTTGGCTGCATGAGCCTGAACTGACTCACACTGCACATTATTAGATGAGATGAGTAGCAGGCTACATTCGACAGCAGTCCTTGCAGGATCAGGCCCAAATGGCTCCACGGCCGTCTACTGCTTGAAATTGTTACTCCTCCTGGCAAGCCTCCGAGCAGGAGGAGGAACACTAAAGCTGTAGTTCATGATGTTGAACACACACACGAGTTAGTTTATTGCTTGGTACTAATAAAAGGTTTCCAAAGAAGACTGACTCCTGTGCAGCATGCAGACTTTCCTCGTACACCTCCCAAGAGGGCTCCACGCTCTCCTCACAACCAGCTTGAAATGACACTCTCTTATTCACCTTGTCAAGGAGACATGTGCAGAGGAGCCAGTATTCTCCCCATCCTCTAAATTGTCTGTGATGAACACGACTGCTATATATACACACAAAAACAAAGTAATATTTCAGAAGCAAGTTCTGAGTCTATTTTTTCCTTCATCAAGATGTTCTTTCTTACGGCCTCCCATCCTAAGTTTAGATAGCATTACCCCTCACTTAGGCTACAGCTCTTGCCAGACTTCACAGACATTTCACAATAAACTTAAAATAATGACGTTGATTCATCAAATCCCACAAAGCAAGAAAATCTCAATTAGGGGGATTGACAGTAAAGCCCAGCAGCTGTATAATTCAGAGGTTGGACAAAATTATTAGCGTTGCAATATTGTCCAGCAGAAAGGAAAAACAGCTTGCAGCGCACCAGCATTTTTCATGGGGAAGAAATGTTCAAACAAAAAAAATAACGCTTACTGCAGGAATTTCAAACAAAAATGTTGCTGTTTATATAAAATACTGTTTTGGCATTCAGATTTAAAGAAACCTAAGTGAAATGATATTTTAGTTGAAAAGTTAAAACTGGAAAATCAAACTATTTTCATCAATACATTTTGAGAATTTTAAACCTTGCAGATGATTTTTTTTTTTTCCAGAGTCAATTCTTCCAAACAGAGAAAAATCAGAACTTTAGATCTGAATTTGCCTAATATTTGAGAAAAGTCAAGACTGGCTCCAACAAATTTTTGTGGTTTTGAGCTCGTTGCTACATTTATTTGAAGGATTTCTTCCCAGTTATTCTTTGGGAAGTTTTTATGTCTTTCCCCATCTATTCAGTGCATTGGAACACTTTCCCTAGCATAGCTGTCAACACGGCTTAACACAACAAAAAAATGGAACAGACCAGATACAGTCCAATTAAAAATATTCATCAATCTAATCAGTTCAGTGCAAAAGCCACATATTTCTATTCTAGAATGATGAGTCTTATAGTAGTTAGCTAAAGTGATTTAATTTTTTTTTTTTTTAACTAACAATTGGTACACTTTCAGTTAGTTTAAAGATTTTGTTTTGCCCTACTCTAAATATTCCATGCCAAAAGACAAACTGGATTGTCTTCTTTTCCATGAGTCTGGAAGGTAATTCTGCACATTCCACTGGGTTTTTTGTTAATGCACTTATAAGGACCTGTATAGGAAATTGAGGAAAGTAACTCAAAAGATCAGTGTCTTGGACTCCAAGAGACATGTACTTTGAGCATGCCTGGACTGGGAATATAAAGAAAAGGAGTATGTCTCTTTTTCTGTATGAAAATGCTGAGTTGTTTTTCATATCAATGTTTTTGACAGCAATTTACACCTGAGATCCCATGGAGTTCTTTTTGGCAGACAAAAATAGCATGATAAGGAATTATTTGATGGCCCTATCAGTTTTTCCACCCTACACCTCATGTGTTTTCTCCACTTGGTTTTCTTGCTTTTAAAAAGGACAAGGTCCTCTGAGATGTATGCATTTTTTGACACACCGTCTAGCAAACAATATCTATTAAAAATCACAGTGTTCATCCCTCCATCCAAAGTCCTTACACAGCAGAGAATACTCCAGTACATTAGAGGCACCTTCCTTCCTGCCCATAGCAGGACTGACTTAAGTATGACCCAAACTACATCATAAAGCATGTCAAGAGTGAGCCTGGCAGCACTAGGCTAAAGCTCCTTGACCAGCAGAGCTCTAAAAAGAGGTTTAACTTCCCATCCCTTTCCCCAGCTGTGGAATCCAGCTGCTGTCCCTGCTGATTCACGTGTAGTCAAAACTCTTATCTTTTTGGACACGCACTACTGGCTTAAGCTTCTCCTGAAGTTTGTGGTCTCCTCTATGGAGAGCACTCCTCCAATTCCCCTTCCCGCCCTCTCTGTAGGGCATACACTTTCAACCTAATTAAACTGTATGTTTGACAAAGATGATCTAAGTGGTTGCTATCAGCAGAGCTCAGACACACTGCTCTGTGTCAATATGCAGTGCTTTAGGCCCAGAATTTTGAGGAGCAGCTGGTGTTTCACATCTCAGCAGTGCAGGAGCCAAATAGATTGTCTGGCTCTGATGCATTTTGGAAAGTGGCTTGGATGCTTTAAATACATCCACATCAGGGCCTCAGGTCTTACAAAAATCTAGCCTGTGGTTATCCTGAGAGTTACTGGAGTCCCAAGGCCTGCATGACACCTACACAGGGCAGTGAGGATGGCCACCTGGTGAGAGGTATATGTACACCACCTTTGACTTGCTCAAAGCCTATGGTCCTACGGCAGAAATAAACTGGATCGTCTTTAAAATGGACAGATACAAATTCAGGAATAAAGTAGATTCAGGAGGAAGGACTGAAACACAAGCATTTATAAAGAAGCTTGGATAAAATCAGTGGTTTGAAGATCCAACCAAATTTAATTACCTCCTAGTGAACACATGCTCTAGGACTAAATGTGTGCTATGACACTATAGCCTGAGTGAATACAGTTTGTTTTCTTCTAAAAGAGCTCTGTTAAAGAAAGGAAAAAAGTCACAAAAGCACCACAAACCTTCCCCAAAAGAGGATGTGGGTGTGAATGTGAAGAGTGAAATGTGACCTGCACTCCTTGGAGGCAAAAGCCAGCACACACCACTGTGTCACCTGGACTCCTGACTCTCCACATTTATACTTAATCAGCATCAGTCCTGATAAATTATTTACCCTGGAGGAATGTAATGGGACGCCAGTTTGTCTGTGCATATGCTCTTATATTCTGCTAGACTAAATAAGCAGGGCTGGGGGCTGGGGAGAGTCCTGATTTCTGTCAGTGGTCCCTTTCCACACTCTGTTGGCTCTACTTCATACAGAGCTGGCGTCCCCCTGTGACACCAGGCATCTTTGATACACCCTTGACATGAGTGTCCTTAAAAGGGATGTTCAGGGTAGTAGTCATGCATCAAAGCATGTTAGACACAACAGGTCTCAGAAACAATAAACTATCACATTGTAAGGTTGATAGAGGAATGAAATCTAAGGGATAAGAGATACTGTTGAGCATCCAGAGGAAAACAACAGCATCAACATCAGAGATAGCATAATCTTGCTTAACCTTACTTTTAAAGGCTGGGGTTAAGGCTGTGTAAGCCAGTTTTGATAGTAGAAGTACACACTCTTATGCAATACATTAACCTTAAATTGTGGTTCCATTTACATAGTACTTGCTACATGGCACACATTGCTTCACATGCAAAAAGAAGTTAGTGAAGGCTGGAGTGTCTGTGAGCAGTCTCACTAAAACTCTTGACTGCTTGCTAAATTGTTTAGTCATAACTGTGATATTAAATTTAACCTAGATCTTTATCAGATATCATTTCTAGAGCCTTTTCAGTTTGCCTTGTAGTGCACCTGATTTAGATTTGATGGGAGATTAGACAGCATGGTAACAAGAGTGATTTATGTTTTTAAAAAATGATCCAGGTAAGTGTACACAAAAACAAACACTCAATAGGAACATGCAACGGTCTCCAAGGATAAAGTAGAAGTAATTGGTACAGTCTGTACTTCCATTTTTTCATTTGGTTTTCCATATGCTTTATAGGATAAAGAGCTACAGTCAGGAGTAAAAGAATCCCAGCTCTCTCCATAGCACTTTAGTATCAAAAAAGGTGACAAATGTGTGGCAAAAAGGTGTACACAGAGAAAAAAAAAAAAAAAGCCACATGAACACCAAAATATTTTTGGGTTCCTCATAAAGAATAGTCGGGAATGAAAGCTATTACAGCCAGAAACCTTCCCACACTTCAATGGATTTCAGAAAAGCAATAGCAGCAACATTTTTGAGAGGGGACTCTTAAAAGAAAAATAAATAAATAAAAAAAAAAAGCAGGCACACTGAAGGCAGACTTCCTTACTCAAATGAACATCTCTCCCCTGTTAAGATAATATTTCCAACCTTAGGGTACAAAATTACTCTAACAAGCCATCTTCTGACCTTTTAAAATATATTACAAAGAAGTAAATTCTGTTCTTAGCATAAGCTTACGTCATTTCTCCTTGAATATGATTGGGAGGGAGGGGGAAGGAGAAGAGAGATACTTCATACCTCTTTCTAACTTTGGACCAACACTCATCCTTTATCACAACGCCTAGAGGAAACTTTGGTAACAGTCTCATGTTGAAATAAAGACAACATCTCCCTGAGGAGGGGCTGGGAGGGAGAGAAAAGAATTAGCCTGGCTAGAAGAAGGGAATGAGGATGATGAGATGGAAAACAGAGATGTTGATCTGGATTCAGTACAGGATCAGAGATGGGAGGGGAATATGACTCTAAGTCACCCATCTGCTCTCCTAATTCTGGAACAGAGTGAAACTGTACCCAGTCTGCCCAGACACAACTCCTACACGCCTGGGTGAGGAAAGTGTGGAGCATATAGATGACTCCATTGGATTTATTCCATTTCCACTAGGAGAAATTCTGGCTGCCTTGTTAGGGCAGGCCTGGGTTCCTCAGCAGCATGAAGTGAGTATCTTCCCTGAGGGACTATGAAGCATTTTTTTTCTTTCTCTCCTCGCATTCTCACCCTGGACCCCAGAACTATGGCAACACTGGCCAAAACAATAATCTGAAATATCTGTAAGCTTTTAATGCTCAATTAACTAATGCATAAAGATGGGGGGGTGACCAGGTCTCCTGGAAGAGAGAGGGATAGACACTGTGTAGGTGTCCAAGTACAGTCACCAGTGTAAAACACTATAACCATGTACAATTCAAATAAGCTAGAGCCATAGGTTGTGATGACAGTTAAACTACACATTACAGTTGGTGAATATTACCTAGTGAAATGCCTTACAATTCTTTGTGTCCTAAAATGCTTCAATGTATTGCTTAGGACAAATGAGTCAGGTAATGGTGTTTCTATATGTATTTCATTGTGGTACCACTACAGACAACCCAGATCTGAACATATACGTGTCATATTTACCCCAAATAACTCAAGAGAATTCAGATGATTTGGACAAATGTCACAGTATGGAAAAGTTTTGCTTCAAAAACTTGTTAGAGTTGCTAGGGGACAATGTTATAGTTACATACCACGCCATTATTTACAAAATCCAAATACAAAGACACAGAAATTAAAAAACTAAGGGCATCATAAATCTTAGATGGTTCATAGTGAGGCAAAAAGATGTTATACTTCTCAAGAAAATATTTCGGTGAACTCCATATCTTAGAGCTGTTTGTAACGTATTTGCTATATAGATTTCAGTTAATTGGTGTAAAATACATTGCTAAGTTGGATTTGTCAGTCAAAGTGCTTCTATGGTTTGTTCCTTTATTTTTTTAATAGAACACTTAGGAGAGTTGTTTGTTTGTTTGTTTGTTTGTTTTTGTTATGGTATCATACATGAACAGAATTGCTTCCGAGGAATACAGTGGCAGATGCTGAATGACAAAGCTCTAGAAAGTGACACAGTAAGACCAAGAGCACTGTAGCTTAAGGCTGGGAAAACCTATGGAGCCATCCTAGCATGTGACATATGATAGGGAAATGTAATTTTAATTGTCTGAAACAAAGAAATCGTACGTATCCAAGTAATGAAGAGTCCTTTTTTGTGTGTGTGAAAATATCATATTAATAGTCTTTTTATGTTTTACTAAAAAAGGAAAACACAAACGGATATCTTTCATCTTGTCATAGGAGAGTTCTTTTGCCTTCATTGACTGCCTTTCTTTCTCATTAATCTCTAACATTTTATTACTTTCTCTTATCTTTTTTCCCCTTTCCATTTGCCTTTGACCAATATATGGAAAGAGCAGACAAACAGGAGACTGGAAAAACTGGAGTTTTAAATCTAGTGTTCTTTAGATAAAACTTAAACATTTTTGCTTGTAGGTCACGTTAAATAAAATTCTCCCATGACAAGGGAACTTGAGCACAGAGGAGGGTACTGTACATGCTCAGATCCTCCTCCTATGGTCAGTGTGGATGCAACTCCTGTACTCCACAGGGACCTCCAAGGTTCTGCAGCATGAATGACAACAGCATGCACTGCTTTGCTGGTGACCTTGCATGGGGGTGTAGCCTGCCATGAGAGAGCCCACAGCTCCTTCCCTCTGCAACAGAGCTCAGCCCCTGTAGGCTTCCCTTAATCCCCGAGTGATGATGTGTTCCTGTGGAAGGTAACAGCAGTGCCCCAAGGGACAACTCAAGCTGCCAACAGGCTTGCACAAGAGAGAGGCACTCTAACAGGAGCACAGTAGGTGCCTTGCACAAAAATACAAATCACCAGTGTCACAACACTGTCTGACTCTGGTCTGTCAATTCTGCACCCTTCTTGCCTTCATCCGTTGCTTACATGAAGAAATTTATAGTTATATCCAAGCCATTAAGTAAAAGGTTGTATAGGCACATACAGAGAATTTTGAACAGAATTTCTTCTGCTCTTGTTAGGAGCTGTGCATTTCATAGGTTATGCTGCCTTCATGCTTCCATTTCGTTTGAAGTTTGATTTTTATAACATACTAAAGGTAAGTCTATTGTTACCTAGCAACATTAACTTTTTATTGTCTTTGAAGTTACCTGACCACATCCTGCTTCCTCATCACCTTGTTTTCCTT
>NW_008580699.1:0-31807 GCF_000691845.1 Merops nubicus | reverse complement strand
CAGCAGGAAGCCCTTCATGTGGTCTACATTGCAACACGCTCTCAGGCCTACAAATCAATGCTCACCATACCTTCACTTAGCTTCTGCAGCACTTCAAAGAAACATCACATGCTAGTTTGTGGAGGATTTATGGTGCCCTCAAAGCACTGACAGGTAAAATGGTTTAGGCCTTCCTTATCTTCAGCCATAAAAAAGAGGAAGAAATTAGAAGATGAGGTGTGGAATAAATAGTTTATTATGCTAAATGCAGCCACTGAAATCCACTAAAATAGTTTCCTTGTATGAGTTTCCATGTAACAATTCCTACAGTTTTCACAAGGGCCTCGTGTGAACAAAAGGGGTAGTTTTTTCTGATCACAAATGGGAAGGAAGCAGGTCCATGGCACAATCTCTCTCTTAGAAACCCTTGATCTAAAGTCTGGGATGTTATAAGTTGGCACCAAAATAGAAACACTCAAGTGATAGAGGAACGGACAAACCACAGGCCACCAGATAGGAAAAAAATATGATACCCTAATGTGGGGCCCCACTGGAGGAGAGAAGATCTGGACAATGTTACCAAAGAGAGGGGAAAGAGAGAGGGAGGCAAAGAAAGGAACTAGAAATATATATGCACAATATCATGACCAAAACCAGAGATAAGGGTGCTGTATTATCATTTTATCTCTGTACCAATGATATACTGGTAAGCTTAATTACTCCTATGATTCAGAAAACTTACTTATGTACCCATCTGTTTGCTTATACATGCACTGCAACACTTAATCAGTCTGTTCCAGGCCCAATGGCAAAGGCTGCTATTGATGGGAAGATGTTTCTGTACAGACAGTGTGTTACTGTATCTAGATGTGTGCTGCCCTCCCCATTTACTGTGTAACCTGTACTCGTTATTTACTCCACCCTTAACCTCGTTCTGTTAAATGCCATCTCATCATTTTTCTCCTAGCCAGATACCATCATTATGTGGACTTGGTTTTCCATTAGGTTATAGTAAAGCAAAGTTGCT
Organism: Merops nubicus; assembly: GCF_000691845.1. Lineage (NCBI taxonomy): Eukaryota > Metazoa > Chordata > Aves > Coraciiformes > Meropidae > Merops > Merops nubicus. The sequence goes on along the minus strand of NW_008580699.1, from coordinate 30,801 downwards.
GAGAACACAGTGTTATCAATTTCTCCTCTTAAGGGTGGAATGTTCATGGCCACCATGCAATGCAAGGTGTTAACTTCATACTTCATTTGATGTTATATTGGCAGCCTCCCAGAATATAGGTTATCTGGATACTTGTATGGCACTCATCACTGTAGTATCTGGTATCTTCCAAAATTCAACCCTTAATAAATGTGCTTATCCACAGTCTCTGTGTCTGCAGTGGAGTAATACCACCCAAAATAGCTCCTTCGCTCATTCTGAGCTTCAGCCTTCCAAACCTGACTGCAAAGATACCATTGCTGATACACTTGATGCCAGCCTAAGCAGAGAAGGGCAAACTCCCTGTGATTCCCTGCAGCACTTATAAGCAGACCAGTGTCTCATTATATATAGCAATGCCAGGACAGGAATGGTGGCCATCAGGTGAGCACTCAGTTTCAGCCCAAACAGAAATCAGATGTTTATTACATTGACATTGTATTGAGTAACCTGAGAACAAATTGCTGGGAAGCTGGTTTATAGAAAGGTTTGCCAGGAAGTCCAAATAGTGCTGAGTGAAAGGCAGATGATGACATAACAGGTATTTTTGATGAGGGACCCTGACTGTTCTGCTTCTCTGCTCAGCTAAAGGCTGTTTATGAACCAAGGTAGACTAGGACAATACCTGCCTAAGAGGATAGAACTTAAAAAAATTGGACAAAGATTGTGAAAGTACAAGTCACCCTGTTCAGCACCTGCTCAGTCTCAGCACAGCTGTCAACAGTGTGGGGTTTGAATACATTCCTCACAAAGCCTATCCTCATTTAGAATGAGCTTCCAGCTACAGGCAAAGTCTGTGATGCTGTAACATTCATGAAAGACAGTAGAGGGGGAAATCTTAATTCAGGTTGGCAAAACTTGACAAGAAGGGTCTTCCTTCAGTCATGCCTTCTACTCAACCATTTTTTGATTTTGTAGAAAAGGAAGTTCTGGAAAGACCACAGAAACCTCCCCAGAAAGCATGAAATAGTTTATACAAAAAAACTCCTTCATAAAAAACTCTGAGAAAAAAAATATTTTGCTTTCATCATGGTTTTTACTTATTTCTCAGAAAACTTTGATAAAATGAGTTTATCTCGGATTTAGAGCCTTATGGTTAAAACAGTCTGTAGCAGAGTCCATGATCCTTCACACAACAGACAAAATCTGGGAAGAACTGAATCTGATTTTTACAGCAGCAAGTAGTGGTAAAGCAACACTGCATCACATAGTCTATGCTACTCATTTTCCTTTATGCTACTGCAGAGGAAAAGACAACCTGCAAGCTTCAGGTACAAATCTGAGTTGTAGGAAGATCACCTGCCTTCTCCAGGCCAAAGGTATCCAAATAGAGTACATTTTTCCCTGTTTGTGGTAGTGCCCTAGTAGCCCATTCCAAACATCTTCTCTCCTTCACAGGTCAGTTTGCTACTTTATATGAAAGGAACTTGAAGACAGGTTTGAGGACAATGAGAGGTGAATCAGATCTTCGATATCCTTCTGAACAACCATCAGTTATTCAAAGCAAACTACATAGTAGATACCTTTGAAAGAACACATACTGCTTCTGCAGCACATTTCAGAAGAGATTATTTATAGATAGGAAATACTGTCAAGGCTTATGGCAACACTGGTGGAGATAGAGGAATGTGTATCCAGATGAAGAAGCTGTATTTTAGCACCCTTACATCAGCTGAATGAAGTCAGCCTAGAAGAAAACTTTCCATGGGACTAAGAGCATCAAAGCTGTCACATTAGCCAAGCTTCTGTCCAGGCATGAGAGAGCAACTGCTCTGAATGACAAAGCACAGCGAGCTGACTAACAGCAAAGTCCTGCTTTGTGCCAGCCACACATGCACCACAACGCTCACTGAAACCACCTGTGGCAGGTTCATCACGTAGTCCTGTGGCAGGGGCACAACACACAGGTAGCAAACTAATCTACTGGGTGGCGCATGAAGAAAACTGCATGTGGCCATCTGCCTGCCTACCTGGCTGGTTCCCCTGATTCCCCTGTGGCATTATCATTCTCAGCTTCTCTGTTAAGCAACTTCTCGTAGAAACCAAAACATCACTCAATGTGCTCAATTCACGTACAGCCTCAAACAGCGCTTTGGGAGGAAAAAAAGGCCTTTGATCTTGAAAAGGTCATTATACTTTATAGCTTTAAACATGACATGCAACCTAGGAATGAATCTTTGAACAAGCTTTCTCTCCATGTTACCCACAGCTGTCATCTATTATTGTTAATAAAAGTTTATTAGTGATGTTACACAATAATATCCTTGTAAACAAATAAGAAGGAACAAATCCAAAGTGGCTTGGGTTGTTTGGGAGACTTTTTTTTCCCCATCAGAAAAAGATTCTCACAAAAATTGCATTAATTTTTTCAGATTCTATACTGTAACATGTGTTTTAAGATCATCCAAGTTTTTCAGTAGCAGTGGTCACACATGTAATGGGAGAGTCTAGACTACCCGAGTTTCACTATGTACTATTGGCACAGACTCACACAGGGAACAAAATCTGTAATGGATAAAAACTTTAATTTCACAAACCTGGCCCCCATCTTCCAAGCCATTCCTTAGCAACCATGCAGTAAGCAGCAAACCAAACAGCTATTCACTGATCACCCATTTACATTTATCTATTGATTATATCCCATTTTTCAACTAAAGTACTGGTAGTATATTGGAAAAGACTAAGGTCTTTTGACAAAAGTGCTTACTCTGCACAGTAACTTCATAGCACATCCCAATGCATCTTTACCCACAAAAAAAATTGTTCTTCCACAGTTCCAGGCAACTCTCATTTCATTTGATTCTATTAAATTTATGGGGAAAGCTTCTCCCAGGGTCACCATGGTGTTGTATCAGTAGGTTACAGATGTTAGAGGGGCATGGGAAGTATGATTTGCAGCTGAAGGCAGATAGACTAAAGAGGCAGCTAGTAAGATACTAGAGCATAAGGTTTGTTTGACTGAGAACCAGCTGCCTCAAAGAAAACTAACTTGGGCTTTCCTTAGGAAAATGGTTCTTTGTTATATAAGGAGATACGGTAAACACAGTGATAAAATCACCTGGTTTAGGCAGTTTACAAAGAGATGACTGGAAGCACAGAAAACTTTACCTTTGACCTTCTCTAACTCACATGCAACCTAGGCATGCAACCAACCTCAGCGTGTCAACAATTGGGAGTTCCGTGCATGGGTAGACCAAGATAGCACATCAGTAGGAGAGAGCACATAACAAAAACAAGGAACTATGAGCAAGACACTTAAAATATGTTATGTCTGCTAGAAATCTAAAAAAAAAAAACCCCGAGGGGCTGGGTAGGGAGGATGTGGTTTTTCTCTCAGCTGTCTCTCTTATGATTAACCTCAGTAGTGATATCTCTACAACAGGACCATGATCAATTTGCTTCAAGATGCTAATGTTATAGTATTGTTATAACTTAGTTTGCTGCTAAATCTCAGCTTTTGCAGATTCCCATATTCAATGGTTATTCTGGGAGGCCCTGATTTGCTTGGAATAACTCTGAATGTTATCATGGGATGGGATCCCAAGAAACAAGATGTATTCTTAACTGTGGCAAGGACACTTACTGGTATCTAAAGCAAATGACTGACTTTTCTGAATTGGTGTGAATGGGTAGATTTTAACTTGGTGATTGTCTTCAAACAAGTGAAGGATTTTGCTTTTCAGCAGCAAGGGATGTGGTTTCCCATTTTCAAAATAGAGATCAAAAGAATGAAAATTTATTTTTAATTTGTCATTGATCTGAAGAACGTGTTTTCTTCTGCAAGAACAATGATCAGGAACAGGTTCATCTGCTGAAGGTCACTTAGCAGAGGTGTTCACAACTTTTAAGTGCAGACAGTTCTACTAGTACAGTGTACAAATCTACAGTGCATGTTGTTAGTTACTTGTCAGCACCGAGTCAAAAGAATGTAAAAATACCCACTTCCATTATAAGTTCTCTCATATGCAAATTCAACTGCTTGTTCAAATATTTGTTAGAACCACGACCTTGCCAGAAAGTGGAAAGAAGCAAACTCAAAGGCTGGCCAAAGAAAGTGAATAGAAACTTTCAAACAAAAATGCTCCAATTCATTTCCCCCCTTCAATGTTCAGAGTTTCATCTGTTAACTGATGCTGGTAAAACCACTGGAAGTTTAAAAGCCTCACATTAAGTAAGACATGGGCACAAATCAAAGGTCTAGAAGGGAACAACCTAAAATTCTCTAATGGTTTGAATTCAAATCTATTTGGCAGCATGGGCTCATCTTTGACTTAATGACTAAGTAACAAATATTTATCTGAGAGAACATGAGCAAACTGCTTCCCGAACATAAAACAGAATCCCTTCGAGATTTTGGACCACACAGTCTTGTTCCTCCTTAATGGACTCCAGTAATTTGAGAAATTACATTTTATCTCATAAGTAAAGTAGAACAAAGGATGCTTCCCATACACTGAAGTATGATAAGTATGAGTTTGGTTTTAGGTATTTTTCTTTTTTTACAGTATAAATTTTTATTGACATCCTATCCTTAAATCTTATGACTGAAACCATTTGGCTGAGGGAATCAGAACACTTCCAAGCTACTTTCAACTTACACATTAATCTTAGAGGGTGAGCTTAGTCTCACACACCTTTTTATCACATCTGAGTTCTTTAAAAACTGTTCCATCTACAGGTTAATAGACTTTCCTCTTCATGAATATTCTTTTCTACAAACTAGGCCAGGCAAGCAGTAATAGATGCTAAATTCCTTTTAACTACAGTTTGTCAAATAAATGTCACCTTATAACACCACTTTGTAGTTTCACATAGCTCGCTATTAACAACAGGTAGGCAAATATTGGAGGAATCTGAGTCTAAAGGGACCTGAATGTCTAAGGACATACAGACTGAAATCTCTTTAATCAAAACCCTATGTCTTCCATATTTAAGATATAAATATCCAATATATTCTTCATTAACATGAGTATGTTGGGCAAAAGCTGTTCTCATGAAATCAGCATAACAATCCTTTCAGTGCAGTGGGTAAAGCAGCTGCCTGTGGATGATCTGAAAAGAACCCACTGGTAGTCCAGTACAGAAATGAGTAGAAAGTAAAAATGTAAAAAATGCTAACATCTATCTAGATAAAAGCATTTACTCAGTTTTATATTTTGTCTTGTGGTGATGTTCAATTTTGTTTTCTATACAGCATTTGTATTTTCTCTTAGATTTTAGTTAACATCAGATTGTTTGGTTTCCCCCCCTTTACTCATGTGTTTAATATTTTAGTTTTTCCACTTCCTGTTTAGTGCTAGAGCTCAGCTGATTTATGGTTCTGTTTTTATTGTTTGTTTGTATAATTTGGTTGAGGTGTAGATAGCTGTCTGTTTTTATTGGTTCATTTAAATCGGTTGTTCCCATGGTAACTTTTTAGTGCATTTTTTCCTGAGGCTTGAAGGATGCTTTGAGACTTTTCCGTGGTGGTCTGGTAATCTTCAGACTGCAACATGTCTTTACATCTTCCTCCATGTTTTGACTGTTTTAGTTTCTTAACTCTTTGCTGCTTTTGTGGATATGGTGACCTCCCACATCACAATTTCTATACTGTCATCTTAATGGAAGTGATGGAACACAGGATATAAAATCCACACGGCAAAGAGATACACAACTTAAGTATATCTGTGCATAGGTGTAAGGAAATATGTTCCTTTTGAGACTTATTCTGTCAGGAGCATCTCCTATCCTGTGCATGGAAGTATGTGTAATGGTCCCAGGCATGTGTTGGGCCTAAATGTGCTTTGAATGTCCCAATCCTTTTACAATACATGAGCAGTAGAAGTTCAATAATTAAAAGACAGCCTCCTGTCTGCCCCAGAAGAATTTCTCAAGTCCTTCCAAAAAAATTCAGAAAAGTAATAATGGTCACTCTAGATCACTGATCTAAAAGCTCTGCACACAGGACAAGGCACCGAATTTCTTGACCACTGCTGCTCTGCGTTCACAGCAATAGCCAGTGAGGTCCTGAGGCTGCTCTGCTTTCTTCTGAAAGCTGGGTACATTTTTGAGGATCAGCCCCAGGCTTCAGAGGGGTCCAAAACTGGCTCTGAGCTACTCTTGTCCTTTCTGTAACCTGTCCAAGTACAGCTGAGTTTAAGCAGAACATCAAACTCACCATGTAACAAAGTGACCCAAGACCACGTATCAAACCCTCTGCCACTAAGCTCCCATCTGAGACCTGACAACAGTAGACCTGTCCATATTTTGAAGCTCTGTTTTGGAAGCTCATTTGCTAGTTTTTGTTAGAAACACAGATTGCCTAACAGTGCAAACACTGCACACACACCTGATAGAAAGAACATCAGATAGAACAAAAGGCACAAGACTGATGGAACCTGGTTGGATGCAAGCATATCCATATCCTGGTCTGGCTCGGTGCCAGAGGGACACAACTTTTCAGCACATCCTGCTAAACAGAAAAACGAAGCTGTGTTGAGTCATGCATGAAAATTTAACTTCACTGTTCCGACTACTATAACCATAGGCATGTTCACATTTATTTAGAAAACCCAGATTATTTTTCTGGCTTATTTCTTATGAAATTCAAGTTGCTGCCTACTGGATTCAAGTTGTCAAGTAACTTGTCCCCAGTATCTCCACAGTTTCTTTTCTTGTGTAACGTTTACTCTTTAAGCAGCCTTGTAGACTAAGCAACTCTTGGTAGGGAATATTTTGTTGTTGTTGTTAGGGTTTTGGCAGCATTTTGCTTGCTTGCTTGGGATTTTTAAAGTGCTATAAAATACTCTTATGATAGGCTAACCTCCTCCACTAACTTCTATAAAACTTTTCCATAATTGTTCAAACAACCTCCGAAATAGTACTGAAAGTCTGGCATTTTATTTAGTAAGGGCAATTCTGTTGCCATTACTCTTCATATGCATTTCTACTGATGAAAATATACAAAAGGGAGAGATCTAAATGCACAATGCAAATTTTTGCCAAGGATAAGTACGGCCAGATGGCAGAAGTTCAGAACTTTTTATACTCATGATGGTGAGAGATCACTTGAATTCCTGTGCAAGTATGCAAAACAGTTGCTAAATTATGGAAACAATTAATAATGAGAAAACTCACGTGCACCATAATTTTCCCTAAGTGTCAGGAAGGAAGCAGCTTTGAGATCTGCTTCAGGCCATCTGAAAATTCAGGCAGAACTCAATCACTTAGCACTGTTCATAGATGGAAGGAAATATTAACAATATAAAGAACCATAGGTGGATTTAAGAGATTTAAATTAGTGAAGTCTTTGAGCATTCTGCAGCAGCTTTAGAATTAAAAAGAAAGCATGCCAGGGAGTAAGTTCACCTAATCCTCGGGTTTTGTGTGTGGGGTTTGGTAGATTGAGCAGAGATTGCTTTAGATTAGTCCTATTCTTTTTGCCTAATCTTTTCTTTGGTCAGGATGGATTACAGTAGCACAGTTGCCTTTGTAAAACCTCATGTTGAAGCCTGTGCTAATTTTGGATGTTATTTATTAGGATCGTTTTGGAAGAATACTATTGAATTTAATGGATGATTATACCCTTGCCTAAAAATTTTGTAGTTTGTTTTTCTCAATCATACCATAGTAAAAGCAATTCTGTGTTACAGTCAACAGAGCAAAGCATTATAATTGTGGCCACTAAATTATACAGGCTTTAGGATGAGATAATCCTGTTAGGTTTCCATAATAAAATATTGATTTCATTCTTACTATCATTCTGTAGGATGTTTCCACAGGGAAAACTTGAGCTAAAGCAGAATCTCTATTATCTTCCTCTTGGCCTCCAGCTACTACAAAGCATAACAATTATAAGCTGATAAATCACTTGAATGGTTATGACATCTTTCATTGACCAGGAGGGCAGTGGTACATACACACATGCTCTTGCCAGCATTAAATAATGTCAACTGAATTAAGTAAAGGATGATTTAGCCTCAGCTAAGCTTTTACGGGCAAATTTTTTTTCCCTCAGATAGGGATGATGGTTGTACTTCCTATGTTCAGATCTTCTTACACTTTAAAAGGCCACTTTATGAGTTTGATGATTTCACTAGGCATTTTGCCCATACTGAAAAAACAGGATATTGGAGCTGCGTCCTGCCATATAGATTTAGGAGGAGGAAAAGGTATAGTGAGTTTGAAAACCCTTAAATTCCCACTAATGTGTGGACAAGAACAAGTCTCACATGGCACAGATACAAAAGCGTGCTTTACTCCAGAAATATATACATCCTACAGTGTTATAAATAATTTCCAACCTTTGGATGTATTAATTTTGTTGGGTTTTTTTCATCCCCCACTGCCAAAAAGAAAAAATCAGCAGTGGTCCAATAACTGATAGGCAGTCTGAGTGGTATAACTGTATTTGTTCAACTAGCAGCCTTTGACCCAAGGGGCAGTTCTCACTCCTGCCAAGACTGTTGCAATAATATTTGTAGAGGCTCACTAAAATATCTGGAGTTTGGTTGTTCTTTTTGCTCTTTGAGAAGAGGAGAAAAGGCAAAACGTTGTAGGCTGGGAACGTAGAGGTGGTCAGGATGAATCTAAGTGCTAGATTCGGATTAACTTTTTAAACAATTGTTTGCTGCCCAACAGAGATGGTGCCAGTTCAATCCGACAACATGCGCTGCAGCTACATGTAACCACTAAAACAAAGCTCCACATACTCAAGGTCTGTCACTTTTGGCACAGGGACTAGAATAAATGTATAATCCCAGTGTAAAAAACATGCAGTAGGTGGTCTTTGTTTTGCTCATCTTGTCCCCTCTTCCCCTCAAGTGACACTGACAATATCTGCTCAGCAGACTGCCAAGGACAACAGCATCACTCCACTTTGTCCACCTTTTGGGCACACCAGCCTTGTTTCAATTTTGTATTTGCCCCTGTCGTATTCTGACCATGCTCAGAGCACAAGTTTAACTATATATAGGAACCCTAATAGGATCATTACAGCTGTAAAATGACATTGCAGAAAAAAAAGGAAATATGAAACACAGGGTAGAGCAGATGGAAGAAAGAAGAAAATGTTGCTCATGCTTCATCCATGAAGAGAGCTAAATTAAGCAAAGAATTTAGTTTTCAGAAGGCATTTTTTAATAACCTTATCATGCAGGTCAGCTCAAGAATTATAACTTCATAATGAAAAGAATGCAGAATGGACTTTGAAGCATCTGATTTTCCATGGTGGTGAGGAGAAGCAAGCCTATTTTTCACTGTGTGTTCACTCAGTGGCTAAATTCAAAGGGGTCTTATTGCTCTTTTCTGTACTGCCTGTACATTACAGGCCAGAACTTATTAACTAATGTCATTGTCATTAGAGGGGTCCAGTTTTGCCTTCTGGGTAGGCTGCGAAGCCCATTTGACTTCATCACAAAAATCAAATGAGAAGGAAACTGTTACTATATGCTTGAGAATATCAGCATATCTTATTCTTTAGGTACCAAATTATATTTGGAATACAGCCATGCAGCCCAGTATCTTTTGTCTTGATGACAAAACTCCTAGTTTGAAGGCAAAGAGACCTCTTCATCCAAAAAATAATTTAAATCAGTGCTTAGAGAATCCACTTTTTTGTCACACACACACACGATATATTCTTCTCTCCTGTCCCAAAGTTACCTTCAAAATTTTTAAAATGTTAAAATTGCTTGCAGAATAAGTATATTTTTCCTACAAATTATGCCCTGACATCCATCTGACTCCTGAGTGAAGAGGAAGGGTACTGAAACATCTAAAGAAACTGAGGAGGGAACAGTATTTCAACTCTAATACATTTCTAGACAATCTAAAATGTATTTCCCATAAAAATTTTATCTGTATGCCTCATGTTTATACCTCTATTCTTTGTCCTTTGATATTGTTCCTCCTTACTGAACTCTGAAACAACTCTTTAGCTGAAGATGACTAAAACCCACCAGGTTTCAGTGCCATTTACCAGGAAGAACAACATGCAGCTTCACCTTAAACAGAGAATACTTACTACACTTTCATTTAAATACAACAGATTAGCCCCTGTCTCCTCCCCAGGCCACTTCCCATCTTCTTTTCTTGTTCCCGGACATATTTCTCTCACACATGGTTTCTTGCTCTCATAGGAAAGAAACTAAAACACATACCACACAGAAACAGAATAAACAACAGACAAGTCCACAAGAGAAAGCCACTAGGACACTGGTTAAAATATTTTCCCATGAATCTAAAAAAGATAACAGGCACTTGCTTATATGTCTCCTTTCATCCCTGAAAGCTTTAAAGTTAATTCATGGTTTCATAACTACAATAAAGTAACCATGCAGAGATTAAAATCAGGGCCTCTTTTTTTATTTGGATATCAACAGTATGAATCCCACCCAGGTCTTTCTAAAAGCAGCCTTGGCTGACACTCCGAAATGCTTCCTCAAGTTCATCTTCAGCCAAATAAGAAGTGGTCTGGAAAGGATTCATCCTTTTAGTGTACACAGAAGATCCTCGTCTTAGATCTATAAACCAAGTCTTTAAATTCCATTGTAATTACTTTGCAGTCATAAATAGAACAGACACTATTTGTGGCATCCCAGCTGGCCTTTTAGACAAGGTGCACACATCTTTAGAGCATGCAAGAATTAAGTGGGGACAGTGACAGAGACCTGAATATGATAATATATGAATTCTCAAAAGAGCAAACAAAAAAAAATCAAAATAAAACCACCAACAACAAAACCCCAACTTTTTTTTTTTTTTAACATGCAGTAATAGCAAAAAATAATTTTCTGTATTGAGGAACATTTGCTCAGAAGCTGGATTCCAACCTTGAATGTTTCTCTTTTCAATGAAGACAGGGGGGATGGTGCAAATAAAATTTCTGCTTTAGCAAAGTGCTTTAAATCAGTGAACTCTTAAGACGTGATGACTTAATAGCAGTCTTACACAAATAACTGAACTCTTCACTCTGAATTTAAGAATCAAACCCAAGACACTATTTTCCCCAAGAGACATTTTTGGAGAGGCGGTCACAGGAATATAAGACCAGGGTTAATGCTTGTTAAAGATTTTACCAGAGATTACAAGTCATTCACAGTCCCACCGATATCTATAAATGCATAGCTTCCACGGATGCATGTGCAATGGCCACAAGTCCTTCCATTTTAAGCTGGGATAAAATTATTCCCATGGAAGTTGTCTGCCAGGGGTTTCCCCTGACCCACGGCATTTGCTGGCTCTTCTGCCGAGCAGCAAATGATACTTGACCATTAACAAGACAGACAATAGTGCAGCTTTCTGTTTATAAACTTAGCATAAAATGAACATTCAAGAGGCCTTTTAATGTGTCCAATTCTTGCACTGTTTTTTAAAGCCTTAGAGAAACATATCCTAGAAGTGTCATATACTCAGCAGTAAAACATCACGGAGAAACATGGATTATTAGAGCACACAGACTTTCTTGGTAACTTCATCTAGTTCAGTATCTAATCTCCAGAACTGGTCTTAAGTAAATGTTGAGGAAGGAGTGACAACTGAGTAAGTGTATATGCTATCCCTCACTGTCTCCAGAGGTAATCTCTTAACACATGAAGTACTATATCAACATAAGCTAACCCTGTATAGTCGTTACCATTGCAATGGTAGACCACAAATGAACAGGAGTTTTAGAAGAACTCATTTTCTAGTAGACAAGACCACAATCAAACTGTTTGGTAGAATATATTCTGAGATAAGGGGAGAAAAAAAGGAAATGCAGGAATTGTCTAAAAGAGGCATACAGGATAGCAGTATGCATGGTCTAGAGAAAACACCAGCCACAAGGGAAGACTGAAAGAACTGGAGCTCTGTCAAGCAAAGTAAAACAGGAGAGACATGATATGTTTTTTAAGCTTAAGAAAAAAAAAAAAAAAACAAACAAACACACAAAAAGAGACTACTGCAAAGGGCAAGCTAGCAATCTGCTTCCCATAACCACAGTGACAAGAAGCGATGGGCTTAAAGGCAGAAAAAAAAGGTTTTTTAAACATTATCGAAAAATACCCAAGAGTAAGGGTAGTGAAGCTCTAATAGATTGCCTGGGGCCTTAAAGAGTAACTGTAAAGTTTTGGAACAGGTTAGACAAACATCTGTCAGGATTAGCTCATGCTGCCTTGGGGCAGGGTGATGAACTAGGTGATCTCTTGTGTTCTCTTTTAACCCTAGAATTCTATAATTATTAGCAAAACGTCCCACAATTCCACAGTAAGAACTGGAGAACCTCTTAGTCACTAGCGAGCCAAAGACAGTGATCAAAAAAAAAAGAACTGGTCTACCCCTGGATGAAGGTGGTGATTTTTAAATAATGCTGGAAAGAAAAGCAAATGTTTCAACACATTTGCATTCTGCAGTCTGAAAGAAGGAAGATCTGCTTTTGTTACCCTTTTAGGTTTCTTGTGTATGCAAGTAAATTCATAACTTCCTCAAGGGAAGAGGGGGAGCAAGACAGTTATCCTCTAAACCACATTTTCTTAGGAATGGAGGTTAAGAACTAATTAAAGCAGCATTTCTATGAGGTGTGGAAGAGCTCTAAGGAGGGGGATATGCTACACTTGATGCGACACGGTCCTTTAAGGGCAGATCTTCACTGTGTAAAGAAGCATTGTGCAGAGACCATGCTATGAACCACATGAGATCTAGAACCAGAAGCTGTACAATTGCCTTGCCATGGGCCGAGAAGCAGGAGTTTGCACTGCACAAACTGCAGCCCACCAGATATCCAGGAGGGAGAATCAAGATGGTGTTTGTCAGTGACATCACATTCCTCCTGCTGTGCATACCAGCCTAAATCAGTGCTGACTGAGGGTTCCCTCCACTCTCAACTCTACTGAAGTAAGAAAAAAACAAGTGTTGGAAAGAGGCTTACAGCAGATTTGCTATTCCCAGGCAAATATTTTTCAATCTTGTAATCCATGTTCCATTTCAGATCATTAAATAGTATTGGAGTGTGAGAATGACTTGACAAAATCCTGTGCAAGAACCCACTAAAATGTCTGGGTGTGCTTTTTTTCCCTCCACAAATTGATGCAGTTCCACCCAAGGAAAGCCAAGGGTATAACAGTGTTTGGACTCACCTGACAATCACGCAGAGGCAAGATTTGAATGTCCCATATTCTAGACACATGTTGCACCAGCTACCTTTCTATTCAACTAGCTATTTCTCTCAGATCAAAACTTAAGATACCCTCACAGAGAGAAGAAAGATTTTCCAGCTCAGCAACCTTTAAGATGTATGCTTTTGTTAAGAGCAGCTTTGAAAAAAAATCAGCATTTTAAATTCATTTTCACAGAGAAAAATTTTTGTCACAATATTTCACAAAATCTCTGGTGTGGTTGCCTTTCCAGGCAAACTAAAAATAACACCTGCAAGGCGGTGCACTTTGGCATCTCTAACAAGTGCTGGACTAAACCGGCAGCCCTGGTGCCCTTCTTCCTCATGGTGCCCCTCTGAGAATGCTCTGCCAGCCTTCAAAGGTGTTCCAGGGTGGGTGCTAATGAAAAGCAACAAAGCCTACTCCAGCTCTTCATCCTCCAGGAAGAAGAGCAGTTAGAATCAGTGAGAGAGACAGAAGACTTGTGCCAACCCAAAGGAACAGCAGGGAGCTCAAGACAAACACAGAAGTGTGATTCATAGTTTTTTTGCTTTGTCTTCTCTTGTCTCTCCAGCTCTCCCCCCCCATCCCCAAATTTATTGCTTGTAAAACTGCATGAAGAGAAGGCAGATGAAGATTGCAGGCCAATTAGTGTCCATTTGGATTAGCCTGGAACCCCTGCAAACCTACCCTAAAGAGTCTCCAAATAATCTCTTTTCCTTCTCCTTGCCCTCCAGGCCTGCACTGCTGCTTCCCAGGGGAAACATGGGAAGTGGTTAACCCAGAATGGAGGCTCATGCAGACCCTGTGTCAGTCCAGAATCAGCACAATAAAATTATATTGGACACACAGCCTCTTTCAGATCTATAGAAATCAAACACTTCCTGTTCACAGACGCTACCCGCGTATTAATAAACTACTTGGAGCACACCATTGCTTTTTGAATTTTTATGTTTTGCAAAAATGTTTTAAAAGGCTGCTATCTATGTGAAAAGCACAGCACTGGCAGCTGGGCTCCAGCACTCTATCAGATTTACTGGAGGAATAAAGACCTATCAACTCCTTCAGGTAGGTCAACAAGGGGCAGCCTCCTGAAATGCAGGTAGCCCTCCCAAAACATCATCGCATTAACCCTCCACCAACTGCTCAGAGTGATGGTGTGAACACAAACAGGGGAGGCTCACATTGGTGTCTCAGGCCCGTGCTACGGCCTCCCTACATCGAAAACACAGCTGGTTGCAGTGTGTGACTTTCACCAACTGACAAGGCTGGCACCCCTGGATGGAACAGAGAAATTTAATGAGGTTTCAATATGTCACGCTAATAGAGCTAAATCAGAGCTACTATGACTGTCAGTGACGTTATCCTACTGACTTCTCACCCTGGACATATAAATGGCTCCTGGAGAACATGACTTATCTGAGCACCAAATTGAACGGGGTTTAAATAGCATAATTAAAGATAATATGAATCTACTCATGTTAAATATGCTGAAAGACTTCAGACACTAGAATAAATACAGTCTAATCTCTGGGGAAGGATTAGAGTGATAAAGATGACTACAGCTCCACTGTTTAATTTTGTCATGTAGATGCTCCCTGTAGACACTGCAGAGAGATAATTTTTCTAAAATAGAAAATGAGGTTCTCTTTCTGAAGGCATGCAAATCCACAGCTTAAGAAAACAAAATGTTATTCAACCTTGTAAAAACAGAAGGCTAAAACTGCCAAATGTAAAATGGTATTGAATAGCACTCACACTCATCCAGTTTAATAAGGTTCTGGACTCTTGATGCCAGCTCTAATGCCTGGGGTGGTAATACACAAGCTCTGCACTGATTTATTAAACCATAAACTCTAACTTCTGTAATGTGCTTAGTATAGGTAAATGGTTGTAACTTTTTGAATTATGTATATTAAAAACACGGAAACACAAAGATTTCTTTACACCAGTAAACAGTCATATGTACTAAAGAGTGGCTCAAAAGCCATCAGAATAAAGGATACATAATTTAGAAATTTATTCAAGTCAGATCACAGTATTTTGTTAATGGTTCTAAGAAAATGAGCCTTCTTGTGTGAAATATTTAGTGATATCAACTACAAAACTAAATAAATGCTGAGACTTACCATGGGAAAAAAAATCACCAGATGGTAAACTGACAAGATGGTAAAATGAGAATTCATGTAAATATACCCCAAGCACACTCATCTTTATTGAATTTGCCATACACTGCAAATATGGCCTTACTTACATTTAAATTAGGTTTATCCTTTTACTATCTAACAGATCACCAAAGAACTGCCAGGTAGTTATGCACATAAGCAACACCCAGCGTTCTGGGATAGGACTTATACTGCTGAAAATATTAACTAAACCTAAATAGATTCCTTCAGGTGTGTAACTGGGGAAGAAATTTGAATTTATACAAAAGAAATTTGAATTTATACAAAAATATGACCAAATTGTTTATAATATTTAAAAAAAAAAAAAAAAAAAAAAGCCTGGATTACTGATTCTCCCTGTCTGATCCTGCACTTCTATAATCAATCAAGTCAGAACTGAGACTTGCAATCATGCAGAAATACCAAGATTCAGTGAGGGTTTTATATATTTATTTGCTTTATCTATAAGCAGCACTCTATACTGATGCTGCTGTAACATCCAAACCTACTCCCCCCCAAAAAAAACAATCAGAGGAAAAGGCTGAAACTGGACAGACACAGAACTGTAAAATTTTAGCTCAGCAATCTTTATTTCTGAGAAATCATTCAATGAACTTGCAAGGTTTTTATAAAACTTTAACTTTAGACAGCCACTGTCATAATATTGTAGCTACATTATGCTAAGTTTTAAACATACTGTGCTGTGTGAAAAGAATGAGTGGTTTACATCTCATTAGAGGAAAAAAGTAATCCTGACTTAAGTCATAAAACTGAATGGAGACAATAGCAAACAAGCCCAAATGCTGGTATAGATATAGAATTAATGGTTACACAAATAACACTGAGAATAGTCTTTATATTCTTATCCACTAATGAATCACCAAAACATAATTAAAAAGACCTATTTTATTATACCTTACTCCAAGAAATAAAGGACATGCTGATAGATATCAGTGACACTAAATATTAGTACTCTATCCATATACAAACTGTGCATATTGCAATGTAGTCAGTCACATCAAATCTAATTTAATGTTTTCATCATTAACTGACAGATGTGACAGTTTCTTCTTACATTATATTGACCTTATGAGGCAAATAATATATATTGTGTAGAACATATACAAGGAAAGAGAAACATTCCCCAGCATTTTTTTTTCTAGAGAACAATACAAATTTATAAAATGAAAGCTGGTGGGGGGGGATTACCAGAAATTCTATCCTATTTTTTCCTTCATGAGGGAATGGGAAAATTTTTGGTATTGTCATGAGGTCACCGGAAATACTGCTGTGGTGAATATGAATAAGTCTTCATTAGGTGGCTGCTGCTTTGTGGTCATTACTTGGGAATATTTCTGGATTATCTTCTTATTTTTATTGGCTCTAATTTAAAGATACCTTCCTCAGTTGGTGGAAAAATAATGCTCCTTCTTTAGTTGTAAGAACAGCAGCCTAAGGCTGGAATGCTCTAAAGAAACCCAAGCTTTTGTAAAATGATGTCATATGCCAACTGTGCCAGGCAAATGTGTAGTAATAGCTAAAGCATTCTATAATTAAAACAAGTCCCTTGTTAAAAGAGACTGAAAGTGATCAAAGCTCTTTTGTCTGTTCAGACACTTGATAGATGGGAAAAGAGTTTTGCTTACAGTGAAGATGGTGCTGTGGTTTCTGTCTCCATCTCAAGTAGCACTAGAGTGCATCCTGAACTATGCCTATTTGCAAAGAAGCTAATAAAAGTAATACAGCAAAGTGAATGCAACAAAAAAAGCCATTCAACAAAATAGACAGGTATTTCTTGTCCCTGGAAGACACGGAGTGGAGCCTTAATTATCTGAAATGATTACTTAATAGAGGCAAGCCAAAAAGCAAAGATGTTTCAACAGTACTGCCAAGAAAAAAAAGTCCACTCAGGCTAAAGGGACCATTTGATACCAGCATTCACTTGCTTACAACATGTAGTCTCTGACTGTTCTTTTACACTATGATCTTTCTAAAACACTTCATATTTACCAAAAAACATTATATGTGAGGAAATACTTTGAAAATAAAGTATTTCACTGATTGAAAAACATTCTTCATCTTGCTTCTGACCTCATAACTGCTCTATGACCTAAACTGCCTTGAAGTGTGGCACGATGATCCAAATGCACCATTTCTATGGAAGAATGATTTCCCATCTAAATACACTTCAATACAATGCTTATATGCCATATTTGATCATTCTTATTGGAGTTGCAGAGATACCAATATAACAAGTGGCAGACAGTGCTAACAATAGTCCTGGCCATGTTTGCAAGACATATATCTGGAAATTTTAAATTGAAGCCTCTTCTCCTAACATTTCCTTTACACTCTTACGCAACGGAAATCAAACACCACTGAACCTGCTGCAGTATTCAGCACAATTCTTAAAAATCCCAGTTACCAGACTCAGAGCAGCAGGGGACAAGGAAAAGAAAGTTATGCTCCCATGCAGAATAAGAGTTTGAAAGAAACTGGTTAATGATGAACTCTATCCTGGGCATTTGCTGCCATGGAACTGAAGCTCCAGCATAGGCAGATATGAACATATATCTTCTTCTTCCCACCACAAAGGATCAGATGAAAAATAAATAAGTCAGAGACAACACACTGAGCAGATGAGGAGACTGTGAGTCCACACTCAATTACATGCTTAATACACAAGCACATCATTCCTTGCAAAGGTTGATACCTCTTTCAAAGCTGCATTTGGAAATCTTTGCCTTGCTAGCGTTTGATTTTGGGACACTTCACAATTTTGCTCCAACAGCCAAACTGTTGCCACTTTTCTTATCAAATGCCCAATGACAATGCAACAGTAAACCAATATTAAAACTGCATTTCTAACACAAATTCAGCCATGACCAATTAACATCGTAAAATTACTTTCACTGCAAAACATAACTGAGATAATTTCAGGTGCAGTGCTTCAGCTCCGAAACTTTAATAAAAGAATAATGCAAAACATGAGATGTTATGTAAAATGATACATGTGTGCTCCACTTTCTGACCCAAATAACATTTTGTTTTGGATTGACTTCTGCAGTAAAGCCACATCAAGTATTCCATTATCATTTTAAAACACTTCAGTCAAAATCTCCCTGAGGGAAACAAAACAAGAGATTCACAAATTATGAACAAGAATTTCCCTGATTAAATAAACACTTCCAAATTGATCTATTTATGTTCCATCTGCAAAAATGTAAATAATTCAAGGTAAAAAGCACAATGCAGGTCAGAAGTCTTCTTCTTTGACCTATCTGCACTATATGCCCTTTCCCATTATAAATTTTCTGCACTCACATAAGACTTCATTTCTCCATTCAAAATCATTCCTTTTTCCCCCAATAATCAATGCTATAAATAAATAAATCATACTCTTTCAAATACCATTTTATATCTCCTCTTCCAGCCCACATTCTGCTTTGGAAAAAACAACCAACCAACGCCACACACAGAAAAACATCAAATCATATTATACAGACAAGCCTTCCAAAAACAGGCTGTTTAGAGTTTTTCTAGATATACCATATTTTTCCAGATGTTTTGTGACCGCTACTGCAATTTACTCCAGGAAGGAATTTGACCTGTCTCTAAAATGCTTCATCACTAAAGGCAAGCATAATGATACCTGGCTTCCTGGGTCTGTTTCCAAAAGCTTTCATATCAGTTTGTTTCCTATACCTCTTTTAAAGCAGGGTTAATGCTCATTCCTTGTAGCTCTAAAAAATAAAAGTCTTATTTCTAGCCAAGAAATGTTAAACACCCTATTAACGGATTACTACACTCTGAAATATTTTCTTTGCAATTCCTAAAGTAATGATATTTGATTGATTTGGGGTTTATTTCTGTCACCTCTTCTTACATTCTTCATGTGGATGGGACAGGGCATGCAGCTGCACAGCTGTTTTCCTGCCATGCAACCTGTTGTACTGCAAAGTTTTAAGGGGGAAGAATGATCATGAGGACATGGTGGCTCTACATCTTCAACCAGATGGGTTTGAGAGGGAGCAAAGCAGGTCTTCACCTAGTGGTCCAAGTTCCAAATTGTAGCATCTATAACAACAGCCTTTACCCAATGATCTTTTAGCAAACCCAGATGATCCTTGTAAGGTTACCATAAATCAATACTACTTATAGTATGATGTGGGAAGTTTTACTAATGGTATCATTAGAAGGCCATAACAAAGAAAATTTGTAGCCAGAACATGCTGAATAAGTGTATTTGCATATACAATGGAAAAAATAAATCAAAATGCTTTCTGAAGAAGTTAAAAAAGTAATTCCATTTCTCCAAAGGTGTTGTCCCAGGGAACCATGATCTCCTAAAATAAAAATTCCAGAGCCATTAAAAAAAAAAAAAAAAAAAAAAAAAAAAAAAAAAGATACAGGCAAGCTAGATTCTAGTTCTGGGTGGCCCAGGAGAAAACAAAAAAGAGCAAATATTTCTCACCAAAAGACAGTGGGGAGCTTGCCTACATCTGAAAGGTCCCCAAAGGACTGTGAGAGAAAGCAACCACATCCCTGTAACTTCTACCAGTTCAGAATTTCCAAACGTCACTTCTATAGAGATCATCTGAACATTCCAATCATTGTCCTACTCTCAAGACATCCAACAAGTGCCTTTCCTCTCTTTTGTCTAAGCTTGCCATGAAACAGTTGGAAATGGAATAAAAGCAGTTTATCTATCCATTATAACTGATACCAAGAAATCCTAATTGGAAAATACTAATCTAAGGCAGACTGCAATGTGCAAAAATGACAAACTGAAGTATACCAGTTGGGCTCCAGGTTCTTGCCTTGTTTTGAAATGCCTGCATACTTGCCACCTCCCTACCAAAAATATCATGATGATACAATGGAAAGTTGATCCAATAATAATAAAGCATTCAAAAAATGCCTTGAGGAAATGACTTCAGTACTGATGAATGAAATCCATAAATAAATGCTAATCTCATTACACAACATGGTGAATTCCCAGCAATGCTGCATTTGGTGCCGAAGAAGAAACAATCCAAGCATTATCCAGAACTAACGCAATTCAGCATAAGTAAAGATGCTCCAGGCTAATATTTCAGACTGTCCTAACTTCATTCAGCAGACTACTCCACTTTGTTACCAGCTGAATCTACAGATAAGCCAGTACTTCAACATGTCCACCAATTATTGTCTTCTTATAGTTATTGAAACCTCATCTAATAATGAAGTCACAGGAAAGACTCTGCCTTTCCCCACAGGAAAAAGCTACAGAGGTAAACCCCCTGTTTATTCTGGTACGTGTGCCTGTTCTAAAAGGGCAGTTAAACACCTTCAGCCACAAAGGCTCATTTCAACCAATATACTGGAATATCTTCCTCTGGTCAAAACCAATCAGAAGGTTAAGGTTACAACTTGAACTCAGGTCAGTCAAAAGATGTTCAGTTCCCCAGAAACAGCAGATTCTGTGCTACTGTGAACTTAACTTTTCTAGTTCAACAGAATACTCCCACAGTTCCTTACCTGTTAACGTGTCTACCCAATCTAGTCACCTCTGCTTAGGGGTGAACTTGCCCTAACAAATTATAGAATATGGCAACGTATATACTTGCATTAAATAAACTTCTACAGGGAAGAGAAAACCTACTCGCAACTTATTTTCTCATGCTCTCCAGTAAACTGCTTGCAAATACAGAAAGGTCAAGTTATTGCTACATCTGCTAGTAGGGAATGAGAGCTATGTACTTGTGGTGGGTTAACTACACTGAGTCTTGCATATTGAGTGTCTATTCCTCCTTTCTCCACCACATTTTTTTATGTCTATTTCTAAAGGACTTATATTGCAGTGGTGAGTAGAATCAACCATCAAGAAGTGACTTGATCTTCCAGTGGTAAAGGAAGCACAACCTCCCCGTGGGAGTTGTTGTGAAGGCACAAACTAGCATTTGAATTTCCTGGGAGCTGTATCAGTTCGTCTCTGTGTTTCTGCTAACCCAAGAGACATTTTTGTGTTGATAGCTCACCAGAATTTTAACTATCATGTTTTAACCTGGTGTGGCAGGGACAGTCCTGCTCTCTAGAGCTGGTGCCTAGCTCAGTGGGATACTGATCCATGACTCTGGCTCCTAGGAACTGTAACACACAAGTAATAAATGCTAATAAATAACAACGGATGATCTGAAACACCAGCTCACATCACTGCCCTGTGTCTACTGACATTTCTACATTTTCTACCACCAGTAGAGCTGAAACTGAGCCAGTAATTGTGGGAAATTTTCGGAAAGTATGTCAAACGTAGACAAGATAATAGTGTCTGTTGGCCCCCCTTTTTTTTTTTAAAATAGCATTGTGGGGTGCCATTTTTATTGTCTATCAATGACTTCCAGATTGTTTACTCACTTGACAAATAAAAATTAAAAAGATTTTGAAAGCAAGCAGTTAGGAAAAGTCACGGAAAACTGGAAAAGTACCAGAGGATTTCTTTAAAATGTAAGTAGCATTAAGCCTCAAAATACAAAACTGGAGTAATCCTGACAATAAATATTCAATAAATTTATGAAAATAATCCAAAACTCTATGACAATTCCTATTGTCTTGTAAAACAATAAGCAGCCACCCAAGAAGCAAGCCAAAATAGTTTGTTTTGTAGCTGTAGGACCTTTTGTGCTATCATTTAAACTGATGGACCATCCACAGCCAACTTATTTAAAAAGAGGGTGAAGGAAATTACTTCAGAAATTTCAAACACTATTTTATACTACTTACACTTGTGTGTTTACTGAAGCCCAGATGGTGTCTTATCAGAGCTTAGCTTAAGGCAGGTTTTATGCTAAGGTTTGCACTAAAGCTCCTAGAGTGACGTTAAAGGCTCACCTTTATCCTGTATCAGAAACAAACCTTCAGTTGTGGCACAGGCAAGGAAGAACTTTCTTTTCAACTACACTGCATTGGTTGTGGGTTTCATCTAAATTAGCTTGTTCTTTTAGCTGAGAATCACCAAGGGGTAATAAAAGTAGGCAACATTTATTTTGCCCACATCATGTCCAGATTTCATGACTTGGAACAATGAACACAGAGCGTGGACTCTGGAACACAAAATGCAGAACGTACAACAGGGCATTACTCACAGCCTGGCAAGGAGGGCTCTCAGAAAATAAATACAGTTGGCATTCTTTAGCACTCCAACTGACACAACATTCTTGCAGTGTCCTGAATTCTGGAAACGTTCATGAATCAGTATGGCATCGTTTTATTCGTGATCTCTAACTAGAACCTCTGACAAGTGCCATGATGGGAGCTGTGTATACTGTAGGTTGATGGCAGTTTTACCAAGAGGTTCACAAATACAGCTGCTAACTCATTTACCCATTTAAAAAAAAGTATTTTAAAGGGTCAATACATGTTATAAACAAGTCACTCTTTTTTAAGGAATTGGTATTTATTGCTACATCAGCAGGACATATAATGCTGTAGTGTCAAAATATTAATTTCTTGTAATGCACTTTTAAATTTCAAATTACTTCATTGAAGTAACACTATTATTTAAATCAATCTTGAAAAAAAATCTGACATTCTTTTCTTCCCCTTCAGGGCCAGTTTCTTCTTCCCTTGCACTTTCTGTAGTTCTTTCAAAACTGTAAAAGTCTATCTGCAGCACTACCAGAGTTGAATGGCAAAACAAAACATATTTATACTGAGAAGTACAAAACAACCAGGTATCTGAACTGAGTCATCCACAGGATATACCACATCTACATTTGAAAAAGTTAGCTTATACCTTTTCATGCCTTTGCTTATCTGGAAAATGATGTAACTAGTAATACTTTTCACCAACATGTAAAGGTAAATCAAAGCTTATAACCTAATCCAAAAAATAGTTACGCTATCAATGCAAATAGTATTTTGTCATTCACCTTCATTCAGAATGGGGTTTTTTCATGCTTTACCATTTTAGGAAAACAGGATAGGGAGACACATTGCGTAACATCTTTGTACTATAACATACTTGGTAAAAAACTAATGCTTAAGTGATGCAGAGGCTGCTAGGCTTTTAAAACTAATTAATCTTACAACGTTGGGGTGGGGGGAAAGAATGTCATCTTTGCAATGAAGAATCAGCAGAGGACAAAGCACAAGAACTGCTTTTCCACCCCTACAGTATGGAAAGCAGAACCATTACACCTGAAAAGGCATAGGGGAAGGATGATGATTAGATTCAGGAACTTTTCCTTCATTTTCAAAAGTTCTTACATAGGGCTGACTGTGGCATGTGAGTAAACTCCAGGGAAAGCTATGACATAAACCCTGGAAAACTTAGGTGAAGTTCACACATCTGAAATTGCACAGTATATCTCACTTCGGTGTGATGCCAATGTCATCCTTGAGAAAGAGAAACAACAACAACAAAAAAAATCACACTAAATGAGTAGAAGGTGATGGAGTGCATCATAGTACACCACAACTGGCTGATGGAACAAAAGGTTACCACTGCAAGCAAAGGTCTGTCCCCATCACACTTTCAATCTGATTTCTGTCTGGTTTGACTCACTTATCTGTTCTACTCAGAGAAGACATCTGAACATGTGGAAATGAATTTTTATAGAAAGATTATTTGACATTGTGCTTTCTGTAAAGCAGGACAGATATCCTATATTTGCAAGGGGAAGGCTGCATATCACCCAATCTGCCAAATAAACCAGATTTTATCCAGGAAGTAGATACCTTTTCACAGGAAGGCCAAAAAATAATGTCAGAGACAATAGGGGTATGTAATCATCTAAAGACAAATGTGTGCTTAAGTGTTTTATTGTATTTGGGCCAGAAATAGGACAAGATGACCTTGCAAATGATATTATGTAACATACTTAAGTGACACAGAACACATACACAAATTAAACTCCACCTTTTCAGAGATGGAGGACATTAAAAAACCCAAACCTCTGGAACTCTGTTGCAGCTGGAGACAAGGAGGCCTCTGACAGAGATTGGGGTAATTTATTGACATTACATTAATTCTTCGACTAATTGCTCCAAAAACCCAGGGATTAAATGACAGAAACAGATACACGTCTCCCAGGAGCAGGAGAAAAAGATGTGGAAACATCACAATCAGCCAGAACGCCAACTTCAGACATCTCAGCTTGTGACTGACAAGACTTCAGAGTGCACAAGCAATCCTTGATCTTAAACCTCCATAGGCAGACAAGGAACACGCACACCAAAAATTTTCTTAAGCCAGTGGGAATACTGATGATGTGAAGTAAAGTAAGTGCAACCTCCGTATTATTTATTTAGATGAAAGAACGATGTTTTAAATGTGAAAGAAATCTAAGAGGTCTGAGCAGCAGGCAAGCTAATAGAAACACTCAGTATACTCAGGGGCACAATACAGGAATAGAGTATTTCTTGTAGATGAGGTAATTACTAAAAAACAAGAAGGCAAGAATGACTGGATCTAGGAAACAGCTGTATCTGATTTATGTGGGACCTTGTCACAGCCTTATCTTGAAGGCATATTAAAGTTCTATAGTTTGCATAGCAAATCACTATTAAAAAGTTTCTTTATAAAAAAATGAAATAAACGATAGGGGCAGCAGTGAGACAGTAACTTACAGAAGAAGATTTTTAAAAACACAAACAAACCAAACAAAAAAACCCACAACAAACCCCAAATCCTAAACAAACCAAACACTTTAGCATACGTCTTCAGTCCAGAAGTTAATTACATGTGATGGAAGAGTCCCTGTGCAGTACCAATCCTTGTGCCTACCTCAACTTGAGCTCCCCAAACTACAGTTCTTTCAGTTCTGCTGCCTTACACGTCATAGAAGAAAGAGCCCCCATGCTAGATGAGACCAATGGTTCATGCACCCTGACATCCTCCCTACAACAGTGGGCAGTCCTGGCTGGTCCAGTAAGAGGTACAGCAAAATCTACTCAGTAGAAGTCCATAGGATGAGCTGCCCCAACCTGCAAAAATTTACTCCTGGCCTCCAGCAGCAGAGGCTGGTTTATTCCCTAAAATAAGCTTTTTTTAAATTTCTTATTATAGCTTTGTATACTCTTGTGGGACACAAATATCTGATGGTTTTTGGATCCATCGTTTAAATGTACAATACTTGAAAAAAAATGGGGTTTGCTGGTTTGTTTGTTGGTTGGTGTGGCATTTTTTTTTGTTTTCTTTTTTTTCCTGATTCCCTTGTGTTCCCAGTCACAGTGCCCAGGAATCCCCATAAATCATTTTGCACACAATTTTCACTGTGCTAGGGAGACATCCTAGCTGCATCCAAAGAACTAAGCTGGGGTTCCAGGAGAAGTTCACCTATTTCAACAAAGGTCTCAGCATGTGAGAAGCACATACCCAGCTACTTCCCCTGGTTGTTTCTGATGGAGGAACATAGGAGTGAAAAACCACTGGCATTGATAAGCTGCCAGTATATCATGTCTAAAGTGCTCCAGTGCTGCTTTTAAGCTAACTCAGGTACTTCAACATTTACATTCCAGCATAGACAGACCCTTCATGACATCTGGAAATTTTGTTGTATGAACCATTGCTTAACTCCTTTGTCACTGCAGCTAAATAAAATCTGGGAAAGCAGCAGCATATTTCTAGGGAAACTGGTTCTTCTGATTGTAGCATTTTAGTGGGATGAGGAGCAATTACTTTTTTATTTTTTGTTAGATGACCTAATTATTTGTGGATTCAAAAATAAGGTTTTGTTATCCACATCATGACTACTTGGTTTCTTCTCTGTGCCTCTGAGGAGAAGAGGCACACATTTTTAAAGGCCTTTTGAAACTCATGATGGAGTTTATTAACAAATAGGTTTTGTTGTCCCCCTCTCCCTTCCCATTATCCACATACCTCCTACTCTCCAAAGTGTAGCACTGTAGTCATCCTAAGGAGAAAAACACCTCAGATCCTCATTCTGCTAATCCTTTGGATGAATCTTATTAAGATCAATGCATGTCCTT
This sequence comes from Merops nubicus, assembly GCF_000691845.1. Taxonomy (NCBI): domain Eukaryota; kingdom Metazoa; phylum Chordata; class Aves; order Coraciiformes; family Meropidae; genus Merops; species Merops nubicus. The sequence goes on along the minus strand of NW_008580699.1, from coordinate 4,514 downwards.
CCCCAAATCTTATATAATTAACAAAGGCTCTTTGTTCTCAAAACATTACAGTATAGAAGTCAGCATTGCACACAACCACATGCACAGATCTGCCATGGTTGCTGTGAAGTCAGAAACCTTTGACAAACTTAACAAACAATACTGAAATATGTAAGATTTCCTTCACCACAACGAGTACCATCTAATTGTAAATCCATACCCTTTTCACTGCTGGCCTGCCCTTACACCAATGAGGGGTGTTTTAGTACATACTTAACATTTCTATGGCTCCTTAGCACTTCCTGCAGCCACCCACACAAAACATTACTCCCATGCCACAGTTCAGGAAGCAGCAGCAGATTTCCACTGACAAATACCAAAATCCCCAGGCTAAGGTGCTGGCAGCAGGGGTATGTTGCCATTAGGAACAGATGAACCACCTTCCCAAAGGCCTCTCCAGAACCAAACTGCACCTGCAGGTTTAATTTTCCAACTGATAACATTTGTTTAGAGGTTCCTCGTGGTAATTGTCACAATTATTAAAAGTCTTGGGGCCATTTACAGTGCACAAATACCTATAAAAATTGATGTTTGACCATGTCATTTTTGAAGCAAATTGATTACAACACTTTGCTTTTCATGCAAGAAATCTAGAGGAGCATCAAGGCAGCTGTGCTCCTCCATCCCACTACAGCTCAGAGCAATTCCATGCCTGTTAATTCAGGAAACTGCTCCAAAATGAGTGAAGCAATGTGAGAGTGACCATGGCAGACCTACAATAGACAGCAAAGCTGCTGCCCAGCAGCCAGGCATGTTTCCTTCAGCACTCTCAAAAGCCAGGAAGAGAATAGTCATCTAACGCAACAACTTATAGTAGGAAAAACTCACAAAAATAAAATATTATCAAAATGATAGACACTGGAAAACCTGCTGTTGGTTTAGACATTTCAGGGAAGACCACATGTACCAGAAACTGCTCTTTGGAAGCCTTATTAACAGCTACTGAGCCAGAATTAACCAAATCTCTTCAAACAGCCCATGGAAACCTAGTTTTACACTTAGTCGCTATAAGATAAAATATTTGATAAGTCTGTTTTTAAAGGTGCCCTGACTACTAGAGAATTAAAACCAAAGTATCCAGACACTGTGCAGCTTAGGTAGTATGACTGAAATAGTGAATTAAGACAAGCCAGCACAGTCTGGCCATCCATGGCTTAACAGTCACCAACAATTCACAGATAAACAGGGAAGATACTGACTCCCACATGGGAGTCAATCTGTGAGCAGACCTCCCACAGGGACAGAGCATACAAGGGTTAAACAGAAGTAAAAGCACAAGATGTTTCTCACTAAAACTTAAAATATTACTTTTCACACACTTTGCAATTAAAATTTACTAAGCAAATGAAGAGAATTTCCTTTGGAAGGCAACAGGTTTAATCTCTGCTGAGACAGAATTCCAGCTACCAAGTTCATTTTAAACTTGTGTCTGTGCTGCTTTTCATTTAATTAATTAAAGACCTTCCATCAGCTTGAATGGGACCAAGATCAGACCCTTGAAAGAGTGATTGTTTTTGAAGTACTGCAAGCAATGAAATTTTTCACAATATTCAATAATTTATTATGACTTTTTTTCTTCTTATTGTCTCCACCACTACCATTGGACCGTTAATCATTTCTCAATCCTTTCATGAGTGAAAACTACAAAAATTAGGGATGTATCTTTTTAAGATTGATTCTGTCATTAAACAGAAAACAATAATTTAAATGGATCAAACTTTTTCAGACTTACTTAAGGAGGCAAGACTAAAAACCACAATAGTTAATTAAATTGTGGCTGTGCATTTATGACATCTATATATAGCTGCCAGTTAACAGAGTTTGCATCCCCCTGAATAAATGCCAAGAACTGTAAGTGAGTCAGTAAACCCACTTACATACAGAGTTCCTGAAGTGACATGTGAAAAGCTTTTATTTAAAAAAAAGATTGATATTGCTCATATCTTAAAATAACTTTAGCACATGATGTAAAATATACTATAGTCAGTCTGATTATTTTTTTTTTAAATTTCAGATGGTAATTAGGCCCCCATTCTTGGAACAAGACTTCTGCTATTATGATTACTAGTGAATTATAAAATTTTCTCTTCGCCGATCTCTAGTTTGTCAGAGATCATCCAAGAAATATTACTGCTACAGAAAAACTGTCCACAGGAGAACATTTTTTGATAGGCTGATTTAGACAGCTGTATAAAAAGACAGCTCTCTGTACTTATGTGTGCAGTACAATGATTGAATGAACAACATCAGGCTTTGACATGAACACAGAAGAGAACTGGGCAAAACTTATTCACAAAACACAAAATTTCCATAAAATGTAGTTTCACACAAAGATGGACAATAATCATCTTTAACCAAATGGTTTGTGAATGGAGGAAAACGGCTTTAACCAGCCATCAACATTGGAACAGAGGTAGTTTGTGTTTGCTGAAGGACACACAAACCCACAATTTCCAGGACAGCTATAGGGATAATCTAATGATTACATGGGGCTTGCAGTCTCCCTTATTCATTCTTCTGCACATTGTAGAAATACGGGTAGCATGCATAAGTACCAAACCAGACAATAACTCACATGATGCCACTTCCTGGGTGAAGTGCCCCAGACATCAACATAAAGTGACCTCTCTTTTTTTTTTTTTTTTCTTTTTTTTTTTTTTTTAATAAGTTATTTGAGTAATTTACATGTGTGGAAAGAAAACACTTTATTCTACAAACAGCACATTTTTTGTTAACACTAGCAGAACATCATCTGAAGTTTTCTGATTCAGTGAGACAAATACCCCACACACCCAAATTACAGCCTTTGAAACAGTTTCTCAAATGTTTTGATTAAGCAGTTGATGAAGTAAGGCATGTTAATCAAATTATTTACAGAATCCTATTAATCAATTCCCCCCGTCTGAACATGCAATAACAAAAAAAAAAAAGTTTTAAAAATAGTAAAAATCTTAATATTGAAAACCAGTTCATTTCTCCAACCAAAGTTAAACTGAAGTTTAAAGACTGTGTTAATGGTCTCCCCTCTTACTTTATACTTTGTATTGCCTCAGCACTTGACAGTTATCCCATCTGGACACCTCCCATAAAGCTCTGCTCGTGGCACAAGATGAGGTTTGCAATGGGATTTCCCAGCTGACTTCGTTTTGTGAAAGTGGCACGGAGCAGATAAGTAGAGACAGAGGGGCCAGCCTCTTTTAATCCAGTTCCATTTACCTAAACTCACACATCCAAAAATCAATAGTAACTGCCACGTCAGTGCTGAGCCAAGGAAATCTGAAAGCTAAAAACATCATAAGCAAGGGTAGTTGTACTTAGTAAAACTACTCTGAAAGGCATTACATAGTTTGTTTTGGTTTACAGTTATATTGGAGCCTGTAGCATTAGGGTCAAGGCAGATGTACAACCCAACCCTTGGCTAAGATTGTATTCACTGGACACACTGAACAGAAGCAAGTGTGCAGCTGCCAGTAAACCTCTAGTTCTGTGTCTTTCCCAGTGAATTTGTTTTACCTCGGTTCGGTACAGCTTGTACATTTATTTGGTACAATTTGTTCTTTATTTACCTTCCTCATGACCATCTAGACACGTTCAGAAACCCTGTTTCCATAGCTACCATCTGTACATTACTTAAACTCTCCCCTGACCTAGGCATAAATTCCTATAAACTCTCCTCTTCAACAGCTTTGCAGTTTCAAGAGTAGCAAATGTTCATTAGTGCTTCTAAATTCAGAAAACCTGACTTTCAACATCCATTAATGGACTTGTGCAGGCCAGTCAAGCTTTGCACACAACAAGGACCTCCGAACATGAGCTGTTACACAGCAGAAGCTGGACAGTGAAACAGATTCAGAAATAACGGATTGTCAGGCCACGTGAGGAGCATCATGGACTTCACTACTTAAAAGCAAAAAGCAAGTCCTATATTAAATTCTGGGGTATATCAGAAAAATCACCACCTGAAATAAACAGGTACTAAAAGGTCAAGTCTCCAAACGTTTCAAGGTGAGAAGCACAGGAAGGCAATCTTTGTTTGGAAACAAAGTACCGTTTGTGACACCTAAACTGTTTCAGTGCACCTCAGGCAGCAATCCAAAGCTACTAAATTATGACCACAAACCACATATTATTACAACACATCTAGGCAATTGTGTCATAACAAGAGTCTGGTTCTGAATCAAGTACGTGGGGTATTGAAGGGGATATAAATGTCCTTTGTATTTTGTAAGTATGTCCTTCAATGGCTTACCAGTTATATCTAGAGGTATCACACAAGAATGCAGCAATACAGAGCCCATGGTACAATCAAGATTCATTTTACCTCATGCCAGTAAAACTCCAAATAATAATGGATTCTTTCAGCAAAGCTTCTCATTCACATAATTCTTACATAAAATTCCAAATATTATTTCCTAAAGAAAAATGTTTTTAAGTTCTATATTTTCAAACTTTTACATTGTTTCATTAAAAAAAAA
>NW_008580698.1:2424-24570 GCF_000691845.1 Merops nubicus | reverse complement strand
TTCCTCTTCTGACCGACTCTTACAGTGGGAAAACTGTGGCCTCTTCTGTCAGCAAGCCCCAAAGCATCTGAGAGTTTGTGAGTTAGGGCCAGCAGGTCTGTTGGTGGCACTGCAGGATGACCCTTCCTCTCAGGCAGGAAGGGAACAGCTTCACTCACGGTGCCACCGCGTACTGCTGAGGGGCTTTGAAGCAGCTGGCTGTGCTTTTGCAGTAGCTGAAGCTCGTGCTAACAAAAGCATGGAGAAATGCATGGATAAAAGCATGGATAAAAGCATGGATAACAGCATGGCAGGAGGCTCGTCGCTGAGGTGGCAGCCAAGTGCACACAAAAATTGGCTTTTTGACTCAGATGCACTGTTCCTCCATGGGATTGTGTTCCAATGCACTGTGCCTCCAACCCCTGGATCAGTGCTGTTGAGCATCTTTGTTAATGACCTGGATGGTGGAATGGAGTGCACCCTCAGGTTTGCAGATGATACAAAACTGGGAGGGGTGGGTGATAGTCCAGGTGGTTGTGCCGCCATGCAGAGGGATGGCGAATGAGGCAAGTGGGAGTGTGAAGCAATTCCCCAAAAGGGAGCTTGAAGCCCTGCACGCCCAGGGAGGAACAAGGCCATCCACCAGCACAGGCTAGGGCCACCCCCATGGAAAGCAGATTGGCTGAAAAGGCCCTGGGGGTCCTGATGGACAGACATGGAACAGGAACCTCCAACGTGCCCCTGGTGCAAAGGCAGCCAGCAGAACCACGGGCTGTGTTAGGGAGAGCTGCTGCCAAGTGGAGGCCGTTGGTCCTGCTGCCTGGCACTGGTGAGACCACGCCTGGAGCACCGTGTCCAGTGTTGGGCTCCCCAGCACAAGCAAGATAGGGGCATACTGCAGAGAGCTCAGCAAAGGGTTATGCAGCTGGAGCACCTTGCACATGAGGACAGGCTGAGAGAGGTGGGACCTCAGTTCAGAGAAGAGAGGGCTCAGGGGATCATACTGTTGTGTGTAGATACCTGCTGGCAGGGAGTACAGGAGCAGCCAGACTCTTCACAGGGATTTCCAGTGATGGGACAAGAGGCTATGGACACAAAATGAAAAAAAACTATTTTGTTTAAACATAAGAATCTTAAGAATTGTATTTTTTTTTACACTATGGGTGTGACTGAACAGTGGAACAGGTTGCACAGAGCATTGTGGAGTCTCCATCCGTGGAGATTTTCAAAAGCTGACTGCACACAATCCTGAGCAAGCTGCTTGTGCAGGGGGTTGGCCTCGATGATCTCCAGGGGTCCCTGCCAGCCTCAGGTATTCTCTGAGTCTACGAAGTATTACTGATAATTCCTGAAGGATCTGAAGCAGTTTTGCTTTTTCAGGATTGATATGCACCAATAAAAGGAGTTGGGAAAGCAGTAAACATTTTCTCCAGACAGTATGTAAACAATTATATTGCCATCAAAATAAAAATACCGAAGAAGAAAAAACACAAAGATACTCTTTTAAAAAAAAAAAAAACAAACAGCTGAACAAATCCTCACAAATCAGAAGCACAGGAAAACTTGTACTAACCTAAAACTTCCTACGATTTTTATTTCAACAGACCATGTTTTCAGCTACAACATATTTTGCATTTGCTGGAAATCTTACAGTTGTCTGGGCAGGATCAAGTACAATTTGATACCAAAGGGCTGATGTCTATGTAGAAATTTTGCAAGATCATAAAACACTCTTGTGAAGGCACTTGAGCATGCCGAGGGGCTGTGTGGTGGCAGGCAGCAGGGCAGGCTCTGGGCAGGTGAGGGAGCAGCCCTTTGCCTGCCTCCCAGCCTTGCTGCTCCCCAGGAGTGAAAATTCCCACCTAGGGCTGCTGCCAGGGCACACTGGATGGGAGTCTCTGGCTGCCGTGACCAAGGGTGAAAGCTGATCTGACTGCCTAACTGCCAAAGAAACTAGTCCATTCTTCCCTCCTCCAGTCTTCAATGAGAATAATCCTATATTTTGAAACAATAAAGTGGGTCTGTTCTTACAGATAAATGGTTTGGTAAAGGATTTTGTTGTCTTGCCACGGGAGCAAGGGTTGTGAACGATGCAGTCATCTTCCAGGAGACAGCACCTCACATCTTTCCAGCCACACACCCTGCCTTGCCAGCCCCCCTGAAACGGGACACTAAAAAACTTGATGTTTAGCCTGGTGCCATCCTGGAAAGCTGCATGAGCCACAACAAGCCCATTGTTGTGTTGATAAACAGGGTCAGAGGCAATTCTGAAGCTTCATCTTTTAACCCTGCAGCTCTGTCACCCTCCTATAGAAGGAGACATTGCTGTCAGTGAGTTGTTCACCTGTTCATTGCCAGAAAGTCAATACCTCTGTGCTTAGCACAGTTTCTCCTTAGGGTAAACGTTGCCATTGAAGTTTTTGCAAATCAGAGCTGAAGAACAATATTTTGAAGGTTTCCTGGCTGTGCTGACTCCAGTACTCCAGACACCTCTCCCAGCAGATTACAGCCACTTTTGGACTTAAGCTGTTCCTGCTATTCATGTGACAAACACATATTCATTAAGCATCCTGTTCCTACTTTAGATTAGACACTGTAAAACTGCAGTGCAGAGGGAATTTGGGGAGACAGTGCTGCTATCCTTCTCAAAGCCTGGCAAGAAAGAAATACCATTAAATAAAATACTACTTCACCATGGAAGAATAAAGTATTTAAATATAACTCCTTTCCTGCAGGAATCTGAGCAGCAAGAACAAGCTGGGATGAGGCAAAAATGTGGATATTTTCCACAGGTGTGAGAATTTCTGGCAGCTTGGTTTATTCAGCCAGATACCAGGACACTGCAAACAGTTGCTTCATCACAGTGGTACTGAGCTGTGCTGCAAACAGATTAGGGTCTCAGTTCTGTTACAAAGTTTGCACCTTGTTAGTTTTAAAAAGCAGTGTACTGAAATATGGGCTGCAGCTTGCATATTTTGAGGATATGCATGTATATTTACATTAAGCAAAAGTAACTTTAATGTAATATTATTGTATCTTGAATTGGAGAAAAAAAATTACATGTTTGTGAGGAAATTCCCTACCCACTGTCTTACCAAGTATCAGCTATAAGGAATTTCATGTTTTATCTATCTTGCTAAAATAAAATGAATGCATTGTGGCAGGCACTTCTGGTGTAATGCCTTCTGTGTTGTTTAAGAGATGGCTGTATTTTTGTGTGTGCAAACAGTGGTGTTCTGAGCACAGCAAAAATAGCCTGCTGTAGTTACAGAGGAACAAAAATAGCAATTTTGTTTTAAATGTGTTTTCCTATTGCTAGAGGTGTTCTGCCTGTTGTCAGTACTTTTCATAAAAAACAAATCTATGTGGCAGGAACGTGGGGACACATAAGTTTGCTCTGAGAGCACTCTGCAAACTTCAGACTCACTAAGGCAAATTAAACCAATCCTGGCTGAAGGCAGGACAGGTAGAATTTAGGGAAACATGCATATCATCCAGGAGCTTCATGGGAGGAACAAGTTTGGTTGAGTTTTTCTCAATCCATTCAATGTTTTCCTTCTTGGGCATACTAAAGAAAGGAGCACTGTAAGAAGCTGGGGTGATAAAGAAGCTTTTGCTCTTCAGAGCCCTAAGGGGGAAAAAATCTCAATGTTCCAGATGTTCTACTGAGAAATTCCTGCATCCGTATTTTTGATTGTTCAGATTTAGGCCTTATTTTAGAGAAATTACTTCGGTTTTGTATTGTCTGAGAGGAAGCATTACCCATGTTGTATTCAGCATTTTTTGTAGTTTGGATTCCCTGTGGCCATATCAATAATCCTGACCAACTCCTGTCTCTGATCTGCCTCTGTTTGCTTAGGGGAGAGGAGCAGCTGCCTTTGCTCAGCCTTCTTAGCAGCTCTCCCTTGTTTGACCCAGCACAGCCACCTCCTCTTACTTACTTCGGGTCTTTCCTTGGTGACTGAAAGTGCCCAGGCCTTTTCTTGCTGCTTCCAACACCAGGCTGCCCCTTAGTCACAATTCTAACACTCTCTGGTTTGCTTCCAAACCTGCCCTGTTTCATCCTTGTTTTCTCCCTGACCTTCACCAGTCCTTTCCCCCTTCTGTTCCCTCTCCCACTCCAGCTGCAAAATGTCATCCACTCTTAGCAAAGGCAGTTGCAACCCCACTTTATTTTCTTAACCAGAACTCCACTTAGTTTTTTTCAGCTATTCAAGGACTTTGATACTACAGAGCATTTTCTTTCAAGACCTGTTGTGGGAGTCATTCTTGCCTAGACAGGCTGTAACCCTTTAAACAAATCTTTTTGCCCTACCGAATGTCAATGCTAAACTTTATCAACTACTAAAATAAACTTCAAAAATCAGACATTTGATATCAGGTCTTAAGTTTTCCGTTAATTATGTATTTTACATCTCATTTGGAAAATGAGGGCTAGAGCGTCCTATTCCTGAATTTAACCAAGGTTAAACTACTGTATAAATTTGGATGTAAATCCTCTGTTCAGTAAGTTGCTTAAGCTTATGGGCAACTCTGATACTACTTGGAAGAGCACTCTAATGTGTTTATCTTAAAGCACACCCTCAGAACTGTTGCTTTAGTTACTCAGGAGGAGTGCTTTGGTTACTCAAGTGCTCAGAAAGACATGAAGATAAGTGCTTTGGCAAACAAGGCCCTGGCATTGTACAGTTATGAATGAATACATAAGGTAGAAGATTTTGTTCACTGAAGATTCTATTTGAATGAATTGTACATAAAAGGCCATTTATTTTTCTTGATCCGTGCTTTAGAGTCTATAAGATGAATTATCAGATGATAAAAAAAAGCTATAACAGTTTAAATATATTTTTTTTCAAATGACAGGCTGAAATATACACTTACAGCATGAGACCTCTCAGCCTCCCAAGAAGTGACTGTTCATTTTGTTTAAATACAACAAAACACATTTTCCTACATGCCTGCAAACTGTATACTGCAGAACAAAAAATTACCCAGGGCTTTTTCTAAAATCACTTTATTAATTTGTGCTTTCAAATTACTTTTAACATGCAAAGCACTGTTTTTCTGCAACTTCTTGAAAAAAAAAACCAACCCAACCACCTCTTTGAAATTCAGTAAGCTTTGATTTAAAGTGATTAGTTTCCACCTGGATGGAGTGAAATTTTCTTCTCAGGAAGTTTATTAGTACATTAAAAGATGCAAATTAATTCATAATTCTTTCAGTTCATTCTCTTGGGAACAATTACACAAGGAAATTATTAATGTACAAGAAAATAACAATTAAAAATCTCAAAGGGCAACAGGGGTGTGGAATATATGAAAACATTCAGACCTAGCTAATAGCAGAACTTGGTTATAATAATGGCAACAGCTCATAAAGCAATGTTAATTTTTCTGTACTTGTAATCTGGTAGCAGCCACGTGGTGCAGAGAAGGAATCAAAGACCCTGGCAAGATGAGGTTAGGCCCTGTTCTCAAAGGAGTACTGCAGAAACTGTGTGAAGAGTTGAACACATGCTACCAGGGCTCCTAGGAGCACAGCCTGATGTAAGGCTTCAGTCATTTCACCAGTGTCAGTGTTGCTGGTGTGTACCATTCCATGGTGACTGCATACAAAACTATCCTTTCAGTGTAAGCCTCTGCAGTAAGCCAAATATTATCATCTGGATCATAACCCCCCCTGAGGATCCAGTTAATATTTGATCAAAAACCCAGCAAACAGATTCGCTTTTTAGGCTTCTTTGATGCACTTATTTTTTTCTCCTTTTAGTTAAGGTGTTAAACAACTCAGCCACTTTCCTATTTTTCTTTTCATAATTTATCCACCATGCTTTTAATGTTCTATATCTGATGAAAAATTCTAATATTTTTATAATCAGAGTCATAACACAGGCTGTGACCAGGACGCCTGTAATTACTCTTGGCTGTCTGCTTCCAGCACTCCCTGACTCCTGGCTATCCACGAGAAGACTGAGAGGGAAACACTCTCAAAATACCTGTAAAACAAGCATCACTACTGAGGGAAATGTGCCCAGAACATGGGCATTAGCCTGTCTTCAGGAGCTTGCCCTTTTTCAGCTTTAAGCACAGTCACATAAACATAGCACCCCTAAGTCTCTGTTGACCCATATCTGTTTCCTTGAGGTCTCCACACTGAAAACCTGATCATAGCCTAATACACTGAGGCAGAACAATAAACAAGGACATCACCTGAATTGAGAACAAGATTAGATTATGGCTACACAGGCATAAAACAATTTGTGTTACACTCATTTCTGTATACCTTTCTCTGCAGACTTTCTAAGGCATACTGTTTATAAATGAAAAACAGTTTATATGGAAAAAATCAGATGCACTACAAATATTTCTCTCCGTTTTCAGAATAGCAGAAGAGCTGAAATAATAAAAAATCTAAATGAGATGAATTGACAAAACCAACAACTCAAAACAACAAGTGGAAGGAGTAGAACTGTTGTACATACAGATCATCCAAACAGAAACCCAGGTTCTAAACACAGCAATAGTTATCGTATTTTCTAGTGATTTTGGACTACTTCCAAAATTCCCTGCCTCAAAAAAAAATTCCAAAATTCTAAATTAGAAACATAGTTGTGATCATGTGAGAAGTTTTTACGTGTTAAAAAACAGTACTGTTGAAAATACTGGCCAAATTCCTGTTCTGCCCCACTGGTGCAGTTGCCTGACCGGATGAATGCGTTTCCTTTTGCCAAGCTGAAACAGGCAGCTTGCCTCCAGAGGAGCAATTCTGTCTCACAGATCAGTTAAGACTAGAGAGAAATCAAGGATTATTACCTATCTAATGCCATCATTCTGTATATTTAAAAGAACATATGGACTTACTGGAAAAAAGAGGAGTAGACACTTTATGCATCATTAATTTAACATCCCTATGCAACTCAGATTCCACTAGTCTCTTTTAGCGAGGTTGTTCTCTGCTGGTTTCTACTGGAGACCAAAATCCCCATGAACTGGGAGAGAAAGAGATGCCAAGGAATCAGAAGAACATTTCTGAGTGAGAGTACTGACAAGGGGCTATTATGGTTAAGCAATTTGCAGATGCAAATTTAACTATATGAATATGCAAGCACAAATTTTTTGTTGAGGACAGGAGAATAACAGTTATTTTTCACCTTTATTTTTGTCCTTAAAAAAAACCCAGAGCCAACAATACAGAAAACCCCAGAGGAAGGATAGGCTGTGGGCAGTAAGAGGGTGAGGCAAGACTAGGTGCCTTATAACCAAAATTTTCATTCAGTAAGGCTTTTTCTTCAGGCTGTTAAGTATGAAACAAGCTGATGAGATCCATTTATTTCTGAAGGATCGTGTGCCTCTATGAGAAAGCTCTGATTTAACTTAACTTGGGGTGGCATTTCTCTACCGTTAAGGACAAAGTGGTCAGAGATATTCCGTGTCCATTGAAGTGATTTCTTACAAGGCTAGCACTAAGGTTCAGTGCCTGAGATTTCTGAGCTCTTGCCTCTGTGCTGTGCCTCTTTGGCAGCAAACCAACCACGTCAGCCTAGCAGAAATGTAAGTGCCACATCCATTTTTCTTTCCTTTGAAGAGCACGATCTTAAAGGATCAGGGGAAAGCCCTGGAGAAAACAATATTCAAGTTAAATATTATCATTGTTCTCCAGAAATTACTTCGGCAGCTATTCTAATTAATCATAGTAATTTCCTGTCTGTATAGACAGCAGATAGAAGTGTCACATAAGGACAGATTTTTCCTGAGGAGTTTCTCCCCTTTGGGCACAAGCTTAGACACCTGTGTTAACATAAGAACTCAGCAGGCTGCAGATAGAAATGGTGAGAGCCCCTCTAAATATCAGGCTCTGGTTTTGCTTACTGTATTCCTGGGACTTGGCCCTTAGCACTGTAGTCATTCAAAAACCAGCTGCTGATGACTACCAAAGCAAAGTCTATGATCTAAACACGTGAAACTCTGAGACAGTGATGGACATCACTTTGAAAGTGCAGTGATGCCTCATTGATCCAGCAAATTCACTTAGGCCACTGAAGTGTTCCCATCCCCTTTATCAAAGCATTGCTTATCAAACAGAGCTGGCCAGGTGAGACATACCTCAGGTGGTGCAGTTTCCTTCCCAGAATACAAATGAACTGGCTATCAACGAGAAGACTGAGAGGGAAACACTCTCAAAATACATGTAAAACAAGCATCACTACTGAGGGAAATGTGCCCATAACATTATTTTGATTCTCAGCATGACAAATAATCTTTTCTTTGAAATGGGTATTGTTTCACCACTCATTGTTCCACAAATGACAATGAGTGGTGAGCGTGTGCCACAATATCTCTGGTTAGTTCTAAAGATATTTACACAAAGTCTCACTTATTGCTAAGTGATGGAGAACAGTTATAATCTGTTATAGTTAATTTACCAAGAGCAGCACGCTTGTTAAATTAGAGCTCACTTAATGATTACATAGCACTTGGGAATAACATCCAGTTAAAGAGTAAGCAGTAAATGGATATTTTCTTTAGAATCATTCATTTTGGGAAAATAAGACAACCAAGGCCCTTTACATTTTTGCTGATTATAAAAAGAAACAAAATGTCAGAGAGCAGACTAGAAGGAATTTCTTCTTGTGGTGAATATTGGGGTACTTCCTAGAGCTGATACAGCTACCATCAGAAGGTTACTGACTCTAATGCTCTACCCATTACAGCAGGCTGAGCTGAAGTTAGTACTGTTATTTTGTACCCTTAGAACAAACCAAAAAAATCAAATAAAATAGTGGTCTAGATGCTACCTAGTGTCTAGCCTCTGTGTTTTTTGTGTTTGGGTGGTTTTGGTTTGTTTTTCTCTCGTCACCACAGTATCTGAAAGCATGATGTATTAAGTCAATAGTAATAGCAAAATCCCAAGCCTCATAGTCAACCTAGTGTTTTCTTCTTTGTGGGATTGAGGATTTTAGCCAGATCAGGGTTAGTTTTTGGGTAAGGAGTAACTTGGGTGACCCCAGGGTGGCGATGACAGTGGTGAGGATAAGAACATAGTAAAGAGATAGTACTGAAACATGCTTTTGATGGAACGGTGTTCTCCAACGGTTGGGCTTTCATGGCATGCTTCATGAGGAAACTGGGAGGTGATCTGTGTGATAACTTCTGAAGGGGGTAAATAGAAAATACTCCTTGCCTTCATTCTTGTGCTTCAACCTCCGTTTTTCACTTTTTTTCAAAGCTATTTCAGACCCAAACATACTAAGAAAAAAACAACACTGAGGCTGGACGATCTCTAAGTTCAAAGTTTAAAATGTCAAAATATTTCTGCCCTATAGTCACATATATTGGAAAAAATATTTTGAGATGAATCCAAAAATTAATTGCTAAAGTTACATTTAAAAACACAATGAGCCTGAAAATGGCTGGGCACTTGTGTCCTTGGTGTGACTGTTCAATAAAACGTGGCATTTCTGCATTGAGTACTTGTGTAAAAGAACTAGATTATTCTTTTTTAAATAAACACTTAACTGTGAAAAATCCTCTGCAGCAATCCAAACATGCAAATGTTCAATTTATTTTTTTTTGTCACCCTCTTTTAATATAGGAGCTTCCTACAAGTGTTGCTTCAGTAGTTCAGAGGCCGTGTTGTGGCCACCCCACGTACGGCGTGAGGGGATGGCGATGGTTCAAAGCTTGGTCCCCTCTGGATGTCTTTGACAGAACCTGCTGTATGACAGCTTTGCACTAACATGAGGACACACATCATTTGGGACCAGCAACCCTTCATGTGCTAATGCAGGGTGAAAAAGACTAATAGCTGTGGAGCTTAACACATCATCTTCAGACATGGCAGAACAGCTAACAGAGCCACTCTGGAGGGCTTGGGTGGGTCCCCACCATGGATGACAAGCCAGGTAAATTATCCTGACTCAGAGCTAGGAACTGATGCTTCCTCTTTGTATCTGGCTGCCAGAAACCCCCTCCCTGCCTATCCAAGCTCCAAATGGAGCAATGGCAACGTGCAGAATGGATCGTGACTCACTTTGCTACAGCATCAAGTCATAATTTTTCTTTTCATGCACATGCTGTAATTGCATGATGTGGACCAAGGAGAGTTACAAATGTAGATGTATTCACTCATTTTAAATGATGCTTGCATAATTGGTGGCATATGGGATCTTAATGAAGACTGCATGCAGTATGCTGTTTGTCTAATGAGAAATTGAAAGTACATCTTTTTGTGGTTTGCAGTATGATCACTAAGAAGGCTGGAATACAGGGAAATTATGATTAAGAGAAAAGCATTCTAGCATTATTCTATTCCTTAATAAAGGAAGACTGTATATAGAACAGGATTGATTAAGAGTTTATGTTTCTTCATGAAGACACCACAGGTAAGAACTCTGAGAAGCACTCAGCATTGGTCAAAATGAAAGCTATTAAAAGTCAAGAAATCATTGTCTGGCAGACAGAAAAGCCTTTCATCCATGCTAAATCATAAGTACTGAAAACTTGCACTGGGTGTCCAAAGTAGAGTTCTTAGTGGGGTCTGCCTCATGCAGGAGCCATGAAATCTCTGTGTGCAAAAAGTAACTTTTAATTGCAGAATTTTCTCCTCAGACATTGTAGGCATATGCTGGTTGTATTTGTTATATTTTAAAATTCTTTCAACTCACTGTAGGCTTCTGCCTATAAGATAAGGCTCAGGGAAGACACTCTTATTTTCCAGTCCCAAATCTGATGACATTTTACCTTTCTTCAAGTCTTCTGGGGGTAAAAGTTTTGCCTTGGTGCTGAAGGCTGCTGAGGAAGAGTGTGTAACAGCATAGCCTGTCAGATACACACCCTCAGAAGCAGGAGTCTGGAAGATGTCCTCTGTGTGTTTTCAGCTGTAGTCATTACTTACATCTTTCTCAGCATTCCTCAAAGGACAGGCAGGAGCACCAGCCTGCCTTTGGCACTGACAGTGCAGAGTTCTCAGAGTCATTTCATAGCCTGGTCTTTTTTTCAGAGTTGCTCCAAAATAAAACTCCTTAAGTTTGCACCACAGAGGTTTTTAGAACTCCATTTTAGATTAAGATAGGAGGAAGAAACATTGGAAGAGCATTTAAAAACTTAAATGATTTTTGAGTCTTATCTCCTGAACAGCATTTTCACAGAAACTGTTAAAATTTGGAAAAAAAGTTTTAACTAGTCAGAGACCTGAGTCTTATCTCCTGAACAGCATTTTCCCAGAAATTGTTAAAATTTTTTTCCAAATTTTAACTAGTCAGAGACTACTTAGACATAACTTGATGTGCAAAGAGCTTTTTTAAATCATGTAAAGGAGGGTATGTTTATTTGGTTTATGATGGAAAAGTAAGCCTCAGTTTTAACTCTGGAGGAAATACAACCTCCATGTAATGTGCTGCTCTGTAATTTATTAACCTAAATGTTCCAATTTACTACAGGTATTTGTAAAATCACATTGGTGAATGCATAGGCCCTGAAGAGCTTATCATAGAGACAAGTAGTAGAAGCTGCTGACCAGGAAGACTTAACTAGATAACTTTACAAGTGCTTAATAGTATTTATTCATAAAAGGCAAGCTCTGCTCTGCAATCTGGATCTTACAAATCATTTATCATGCCTCTAGGAAAGCTGAGATACCCCAGTATAAAACAAACACATAAAAAATTGGAATACAGTGTCCATATTTTTGACCATGAAGTGAATGCCAACATGCAACTTTTACATAAACCATCTGTAACTTCTGCATCTGTTTTATAAGACAAATCTGTCTTCAGAAAACTCTTGATTGAGCCTTTCAGCAATACACCAGAATAGAGAGGGCAAAGGTCAAAAGCATATTTGGGTAATCATCTTATACAGGTTTACTGAATTTCAGCCCAGAAGGGACTTGTGCACAACACAGGTCTTAAGGTCTCAGATGATTTCTCCATCAACCATTGAACTTGTGACTGAGGTGGAATCTCAGGATTTTCCTTTAGGAAGACACCCATTCAGTAAAGGGTAGGAGACTACATCCAGGCTGAATCTGGTTCTGTGACTCAAATCATAGCCAAGAAAAGTGCATGGGTCATTTCCAGTCTTCATGTCTCTAGTTTGCACAGGACGTGCACACCCCATGCTGCCACCTGAGCATCTCTGCCTGCAACTCACCTTCTTTTCCCTGTTCCTGTGTGCCCAAGGAACCTTCTAAGTGCTTGATGATCTATCTTCAGATCCTTAGAGTGTAATATGGAGTAACTCTGCAGAAAGCTACAGAATTCCATTTGGGTACCAACAAGGATCCTGATTTTTATTATGGCCTTCTAGAGGAACACTGAGAAACTCACTTGAGGGTGGGAGTCACCAAAGAAATCTAAAGGAAGCAGAAGCTGCTAAAAATCAAGGACAACTGGGTATATCTTTTTCTCTTGACTGCCTCTGTTTCACTGCCTACCACATAAAAAAAAAAATAAAAAGAAAGAAGGATTTTGTGATCCTTCCTTTTAACATGAACACAAGTAGCTGATTGTAAAAACAACCCAATGAAATATTCAGTGACAAAATGGCCAAGTTGCTAAAGACTGCATTCAGCTGGCTCTAGTGGCTGACCTTTACCAAATTTCTTGGAGGTGAAGTACAAACTATATTTTTTTTTCCTTGGCTGGTGTATTCCTGAGGAAACATTGCTATGAGAACTTTATTTCACAACAAAAGCAGCTCATTTTTTAGCGTTAATTATGCATATTCTTCAGTAGGTGGTTTCCCTTCTTAATAGGTACTGAATCAATACCCTAGCATGGTGCTGATGGGCACTGTGCTCCTGGAGGTGCCCTCTTTCAGAAGAGAGGCTGAAAGCAAGGTCTTGTCTCTATGATATTGATCACTCTTGTGGCATTTTTTTCCTTCTTTCTTTTTTTTTTTCCCCTCAAAAAAACCAAAAGGATCAGTAGCAGTGCCTTGGCCACAGTCCAAATTGGGGAGTTATATTCTGTCTCCCTAAATTTTGCTTTGTGCAGTTTTATTGAATATGATGCTCTGCTCTTCCTGCCCTAAGTTGTTTTGTGCCATTGCTGGGCACTATTAAATAAGCTCCATATTTCCCCTGAGGCAGCTGCTTTTAAGCTGTGGGTAAGAGAAAACCAGCACATGAAATTTGTGAACCTTTCCCAGAGAAGGAAACACAAGCTCACTTGCAATTATTACATGCCAATATTTACCTGGACAAGCTCCAGCTTTTCTGCTCGCCTCCAGTAGTTTACTTTCATTTGGAATTTAACTACCCAAATGAAAACAGCAGCTGTGGAGAACACTGCCCCTTCTCAAGATGTCACAACGTTCATGCTTGGGAGGACTTTTCCTGCAAGCAAGGTAGTTTTATCCTCTGTTGAAGAACATAAGCTGCTACAGGCAGCTTTTCTCTCCAACAGCATATAGTATTTAACCACAGAGTGCAGAGGGACGTTGGGGCAGAGCTACCCTATCCTAGTCAGGTTATTTACAATATAACAGGTAGGTCAGGCTGGTGTGGTAGGAATCTGAAAAAGGAAGGATCTGAAATTGCTCCTCATAAGAAGCAAGTGCAGTGCAACCTCTGCCACAGACAGAGAGCTGGACTTGCAGCCCCCACAAACACTGACAAGGAGATCTTGCCTACAGCACAGGAGGTGTGGTCCTTTGCCTGAGTGACCCCAGGGCAGAAGTGCCAGACAGTGCTCTCACCAAGAGCATTTATCTGTAATAATTGTGTTGACTGAAGAGTCTGTAAGAAAGGGTGGCAGTTGCCCAGGAAAAGCTCTGGACTGGAGCCTCCTGGAACCAGAACCTGTGTGCTTTTGGTGTCACATGGAGAATGGAAAGTCCAAGTCCTTCTTGAAATGGTTTGAGATAAGCCCTGACAATGGTCATGGCACAGGTGTTGGGTTTATGTGTGTGGCAGGGAGCCTGGCTAGAGCTCCAGGCTAAGTGTTTCATGTGCTACTGCCTGTGCTTCTCTTAAATACTGCATCTTGAATGCTTCTAGAAAGGCAGTGTCTAGAATTAAAAGCATCTAGGAGATATCTGTTAATCCAGAGAAGCAGAAGGCTTGAATCTGGTATGAGTTTTCATTGTTATGAAGCCCTTCTTGTGTAGACATTGCTACTCAAGATGGAAGTCAATCTGTTGGGCATCACTGTCATGAGTTTTTCCAATTGTACTATAATAATTGTATATTAATTGTGCTATAAGAGAGATGGGGGGAAATGGGATTATGTTACAACACAAAGCACTAGTGATCTTATCACACAAATCCTTCTGAGGATGTAAATCAAGGCAGGTAGATCTTCATCAGCTTGACTGAAAAGTAGGCTAAAAGTAAATATTAAAAATATAAAGCTTCAGGTGCAGGCTGTGCAACCAGATCCAGCCAAAATAGGCTTATGGTTAAACTTTATTATATTTTTTTTAAAAAACTTAATGTTTTCGAAGTCTTAACTTGAAAATAAAATCATAGGAGCCAAAATCTATTGCTATAAATCAGCAAGACTCCATAGATTTTCCAATTTACTGTATTTTAATAATCTTAACTATGTATTATCTCACTTGGCTTGAAAACATTGTCAGAACTTCAGTCTTCAAGGCTTTTCATACTGACAGTATTGTTGCACTTATTTCCATCCTTTTGTTTTCCTTTTTAAATACAAGATGCTTTTGTTGTTTAATGTGAAGCTATTCAATCCTTCCTCCTGCTAGCCAAAGACATTTTGCATGCAAAACCAAAAATTTGGATCCCAAATCACCACCATCTGCTTATTCATAGCAAGATCCAGCAATAAAGGGAGTCTTTATGAAGCCCTCAATAAAGCCACGTGACTGCAATGAACGAGGTTTTGATTTGCCTGATAAAAATAAGACTGTTTCTTTACTAGTCCCTACTATTATTTGGTGATTTTCTGCAACAAAACTATTAAAAGAAGCTTCATTTCTTGGGACCACTCTCCCTCATACTACTGTGGCTGTTGCTTTACCAGGTCTGTAGTGTCTATCTGGTCCTGGTATGCCTTTAGGTGCCAAATTGACTATCTTGATGGATTTGCTTTTATTCATCCAGGGCCTGAGGGGGAAGGTGAGCTGATAAGTATGGGGTTTTTTTTGCTTTTTTGCTTTTTTTTTGTCCCAAATTCTTGGGACCACTCTCCCTCATACTACTGTGGCTGTTGCTTTACCAGGTCTGTAGTGTCTATCTGGTCCTGGTATGCCTTTAGGTGCCAGAATTGACTATCTTGATGGATTTGCTTTTATTCATCCAGGGCCTGAGGGGGAAGGTGAGCTGATAAGTATGTTTTTGGTTTTGCCTTTTTGGTTTTTTTTTTTATCCCAAATTACTGAGCTATCCTTAGTGTGACTCTCAGAAAAACAAACAAACAAACAAAAAACCCCACCTGCAATACCAGGGTTTTAGTGGGGCAACAAAACCAAGCAGCTGAATCAAAAAATGAAGGTAGTCATTGCTGGTAGAAAGTGGAGATTAAATAATTGAAGAAACCTGCCTTGTGTAAGGATCAGCAGCAAGAAAAGGCTCAAATAGGTTTTAAACTTGCATGAAGTTTCTCGTAAGCTGTGATCCTGAGGGACTTTGGCAACAGAAAAACCCTCTCTGTTCAAAGGAGGGTGTGCAGGAAAGAGAGAGGTTGTTGAGTGGAGGAGGACACACGCCAGTTGCAGTGCAGCACCAAGGCAGATGCTGCTGCTCTTGAAGTCCTGACTTCAAATACAGCACATGGCTGTGGGAAGTTGGTTTTTACTTCAGGAGGTTTCTAAAAATCTCATCATGGAAGTCAAAACTCTGCCAACACAGTTTTACAGATGGAGTTCATTGGACTACAAAGATACTTTGTTTTTTCTAACTCATTTCCTAAAGGTAATTTATTGACTTCCTTTGAGGTGTATGACAAGTGCTCTGAGTTCATGGCATCAAACTGTGACACATCCTATAGTAAACCCACGAGTAAAGTTCCTGGCATTTACTGTTTCAGTGACATATGCACAGGGTAAATTAAGAAAAACTAAGTCATTAACATGGAGAGTACTATCTATTTTTAATACAATTACACAGATGTTCTGCCCATGAAATTGGTGGTGTGTAGGGTTATGTGATGTTGCACTGCTCCTCCTACTTGCCACTGCAGCCCAGTGCTGAGACATCATGATACTGTAGGATGAATGCAAGAGGGGAACAGTTCAAGAGCACTTTCAAAGCTGACAGTGAGGGACAGAGGGGCTTTAGTCCTGCTGAGCACACACCAGCTGAGCTTTGTCTACCCAAATGACAAGCCTGCAAAACAAGGATTGCTATCTAAAATCTTTGGCTAAGCTCCCTTGAAAAGGAGAGAAACCCCACATTTCTAGATTTATCTCCTCCTAAGGTAGAAATTGAACAAGCACAGATGAGTTATGCTATAGAAATAGCTACTTTTAACCCCTGACTATGCAAGAGCATAGACTAGTGGCTCAGAGAGATGCATCCGACCCTCAGTCTCTAGCTTAGTTCTTCACCACCTAGAACCTGCTGGCACCCAGCCACTGCTCTTCCCAGCTCATGCTAAATGCAGCTTCTCTTTAGCCCTCTTTAGTAGTGGTAGCTGAGTACAGATGAGGAGGAAACCAGACAAAACTATACAAAAAGCAACCTGCTTCAGAAAGAAGACACACCTTACCTCATTTAAGTGTTGGGCACTTCAGCTCGTTTGCAGGGAAAATGCTGTACAAGGAGATCACATCAGTAGCCAATTTTAGTGAAACCCTGATTCAACCAAAATCAAATGCAGAACATGCAATCCTGAGCAGGCTCAGGACTTTGTCTGAAGAAAGGGCACATTTCTAATGCAACTACCGTAAAGGAGAGGACTCAGACTCTGGGATGCTTTTCAAGGAATGTTAAGAAACAAGCCTGTCTTGATGAGCTTATCAGTTGTGATGTTCAGCCCACAGAATATAACAGGGAATGTAGCATGATGCAATTGTGTTATCCCAGGGCTGGACTCAGTCTTGGGCTCTCAGAAGGATGATGAGTTTGAATGTTCCAGTGACAGAAGAGCTGGAAGCAGCTCTTCCATCTCTGTAATGCAGAGAGAGAGGGGAAGGGAAAAAATAAACAATCATCTTTTTTTCACTGCCTCCTAAAGAAAGCAATAGATAGTTTTTTATTTAGACTACATTGTTTAAGAATATCCACTTCACAGTGTTCCTGCTCTAGCCATAAATCAGTTGCTGCTTATCAAAATGCAGACAATTCTGTCAGAATCTAATAACAGCCAGCAGTAGTGGGCAGCACAAAAGAGAAATCAGGTCGTGTGGTTTTAGCTAGGCAGCTAATTCAGAGCTCTTGCAGCAGTCATTGGGAAGGACTTTTAAATGTTGCATGTGAAGGCAAACGTCCAAGATATCTGATCTCTGTGCAGGCTGCAGCCTGACACACAGGAGCAGATGACCTTTAACTGTGTGAAATACCTGCCAGCCAGCTGTGCTAGGTAAGAATCTACATGCAGTGCCTCTGATGGGTTGATCTCTTCTCAGGCTATCCAAGGTTTGTATCTCTTCTTTTCCCAAACAGAAAATGAATTGACTACAACTACAGCATTCGTATAAAAGCAACATATCTGATAGGAGTGGTGCAGATAACAACACCTTTCATCAGGAGCTCCCAGGGGTACTCTGCAGCACAACACTTCTAGTTCTCTAACAAATTCTTCCTTAAATTTATACACAAGCTGCTCTGCTGAAATCTAATCATATGTATAAGCCCTCTCAGAATCAGGGAGCAGTACTGCACAAGAATTATGTTTGTCTCTGCTGATAACAAAACTCTCTGTAGGGTGAAATCTAACAAAGAAACCCTGTTAACTGTTGGAATTCCTGGAGGAATTTTGGGTGTTGGATCTGGATTTCATCCAGACCACATGGACCATCATCCTACTCTGGCTGATGATACTCCAAGTTATTTAATGACAAATGATAAGAAGGACTTTGTGCATGTGAGAAGCTGAATATTCTGCTGGGAAGGTCTGAGCTTTTAAATGAACTTTCTCAACTGGGTGACTTAATTCTCTTCTAAAGCCAGGAAAAAAAAAATAAATAAAAAAAGCCCCAAAATACAAATGAGGCATCAGAGTGGGAGAAAGAGTGCTTGATGTTCTGATAGGTCCCATTTTTATGCACCATCCCCAGTTACCTCAGAGACAGGATGCTAATAATGTGCCACCATGAAATGAAATGACCCTATCTTCCCCCAAACGGGGGATTGGGTCCCCAGGCAGTTTTACTAACCTGCCAGGTCTAGATGTCTGCACAGGTGAAGCCAGAAGCAATAGAGAACCTTTATTAAAGAAAAATAACTGCTTTTGTAAATACATGAATAATGAAAGAGCTTTGAATCCCATTCTCCCATAGACTGTCAGAGAGCACTGGTTGCCAAGTCGTGATCCCATCAAAAATACTCCTCTGGAAGTTGCTGCAAATGTCAGAGCAGTCTGTAAGAGCAGTCTAAACCTGCTTGCAGAGCCTGTCTCATCCATGATTGATCTGAATTTCACCAGAGTCTAAAATTCTGGTTTGGGTCAACATCTCCTACCATCAGAAGAGGAAAACTTTCAGAGTTAGTTTTAAATGTTAGTCATTTTTATGCTTAGATGTAGCAACTGCCACATGGAGCCAGACCAGTGATCCATCCTGTCTCTCCACTGACCATGGTCTTTTTGGCATGATAGCTCAAATGTAAACAGCAAGGAGTGACAAAAACCAAATACAGATCTGTCCTCTAAGCTTTGGGGGTGTTCCAAACCTGTTTGGTCTAAGATATGACCCTATGCCAACATCTCACCAAAGCAAACCTTAGCCTGGGATTGTTAGAACGACTGCTTTGAGAAACTACCAAAATGCAGTTCTGTTTGCAGTTTCTCTTGCAACCACCTTCTTGATTGAGCTTCTAAAATAATCATACTGCTCAATATGGAAGAATAATAAACACATGATAAAAACATTACTAATGTGCATCCTTTTCCCTTTCCCGTGCACACCCCTCACAACAGTTTGCAAGAAGCATAGAAACATCTTACAATGATTTTAACACATGGTAGTGAAGGTGAGTCCTTTGCCATATTAGTCCCACACAGCAAGCCTGAGATGCAGCACGCCCTTCTGTTCCACTGACACAACAGTAGCATAGAATCCTTTAGGCTGGAAGGGACCTCCAAGATCATCAAGTCCAACCCTGGGGCCATTAGGGCTCTAAAGTCCTCTGCTAACACAGATGAGAATCTGTCAGGGCTGGAAGGGACCACAAGGATCCCCCAGTTCCAACCCCTCTGCCATGAGCAGGGACACCTCCCACTAGATCAGGCTGCCCAGAGCCTCCTCCAGCCTGGCCTTAAAGACCCTGTTCTTGCCCATCTTATAATTCAGTTCAGGTAGTGCCTCTTAAATAATAGACTCCCTTCTCAGAAGGCAGCCATTCATCAAATAACTGCCTATTTTGAGCTGTTAATGAAATGACCATTGTCTGCCAAGTGTGGTAAAGCTCCTGCCTTCTGGACAAGTGGAATTCAGCAAATCAAAACGTGGGGGAAGAGATCTAACCACTAATGGTCCTCAGGGGAAACTTTTGTGTCTTTCCAGCACCAGTGGAAGGGCCTGGACTGTGTTATTTGGCAGCTTAACCTCAGAGGAGGTGCAAAGCAAAAAAAACCCAATCTTTTAAACCCAAGTTCAGACACATACAACTGCCAAACCCTCTTTACTTGGAGTAAGTCTTAGGTAACACATCCAACCTTTGCTTCAATCTGTATAGACTCCACAAAACCAACCCAACCTGCTGATGTGGAAACCTTGAAACAGCATGGAATGAAAAGTTGTATCAATATTTTACTGGAAGTCTAGACTGGCTTCTATGGCACCCAGAGATATTTTAAAACAGTAGGACTTATGTGGTGAGAGAATAAATGAACCATAAGTTAATCTCTCCACCTACCTAGTTGCAATTGAGAAAATGAAACTGTCCTGTTTTACACTGATGGGTTTATGATCCTGTGTTTCCACAAACTCAATCCCTATGTCCTGGGGAGGGATGAGGGCAACACTTGCTCTTTGCCCAGCCAGTGGTGTGGACACGCTCAGCAGACACTCAAACGTGCTGGTGTGCTGCTGCAGTACTGCTGCCCTGCCCATGCAGGCACACGTGGGACACTTAGAAAAGGCCAGGGACAGAGCTTCACCCAGCTCAGGCCCAGACTAGCAAGCAGGAGAAGCCAGAGCTGACCCTGTACCTCTGGCTCATTCAGGGAGTCCCATCAACAGTCAGAAAGGAGGCATCTGAAGGTCACACTAGCTCTCCAGACCCCTCTCCTAGCCCAATACCTTCTCCACAAGGTGTGCTTTCCCAATTACCAGGGAAAGCCATCTGCAGATGGGTCCCCAACATGTAGCTCAAGAAGTCCCAAGGTTGATGGCAAACATGGTGGCTCCATCTTCAGCAGCTCCAGTCCCTGCCAGCACAAGGCAGAGCAATGGATTCCCTACTCTCCCAGCACCTATACTCTCAAAATTATCAAGTTCCTTTCTCCTTGTCTTTCTAGGGAAGGTGGGAGAAGCCAAGAGCTGGAAGCTTCCCACCAGAAAGACCCCAGTGTGCATGGAGGCAAGTCTCACAGGTTATGGAAGCAGATCCCTCCACCTCTGTGCTGAGTCTGGGAGACCCATGCTTCCCTCTGCTCTGCCCTTGGAAACCTTTACCCCAGTCCACGTGGCCTGGCAGAGCCTGTCCTCCCAGTGCTCAGCTGTGGCCCTTTCCACAGAGCCACAAGTGCCTTCAGAAGTAAGAGTGCAACAGAGAATCAGGCCGCTCACATTTTGTTTCTCCACCCTGAAAAGTCTTTTAAGTTGGTCTCCGTTTAATAATCCCACAAGTATTGTGTCTAGGCTTGTCTTGTGTCCCACTTTCAGACCTGAATTTTTCTGATTCCTTCCACCAAGCTGACAGGATGAAGGGTACTTTTCCTTAAACTTCTCTTTCAGATGGGATAGACTCACTCGTGTCAGTGATCCGTGAAATGTGCTTTGTCTTGCAGAGAGCAGGCACAGTTCCTATTCCCCTTAAGCTTTCCTAATTATTTCTGATCCCAATGGTTTTACTTTGTCAGACCAGCTGATACCAACCAGATGAGAGAAATTATTTGAGGGTGAATTTTGTCTAGGAGGGAACAGAGGAGAAAACCAGCAATAAAATTCTGGTAATTTGTTGTTTCATTGTACAGACATCTTTTTTTTGCATATTCTGCCTGTGAAGTAAACAGAGCTATAATCATGATGTGTCAAGAAAGGTTTGAAATGCTACTCAGGACTTAAAGTGTAAGTGCTTATTAAGCAACAGACCTTTTGTACAAAGAATGCTGAAAGGAAAGGATCCTGTTAGGCACCTTGCTCAGTAACCTGAGCCTACCATAAAAATTGGGACACTGAACACAGCAAGTTTATATGGATGAAGTGTGTGTATGGTACAGTGAATATTTACATGACCTTTGAGTTTTTACTATCCCAGTAAATAAAAGGCTAGCTCCTGTAGAGCTCATGGCATCCTCAGAGAGCTGCTTTCAGAATTTCAGTCGACCCCATCACTGCATTCATCATCTGGCCTCAGAACAGAAAGGAAGATGAGATAGAATTTTCAAGCTATAGCTTGTAATGGCTGAGCCATAACACTAAACACCTCTAACTCAAACTAACAGGGGCTTTTGGGTGCTATGACTTGCTGTGACACCTGCAGATGAAGAGCGTAAACTCTGGGTACTTAACATTTCAGAATAAAACTCAGAGTTTCCCTTCAGCTGCATTCAGTGTCTGAACAAACTCCAGGACACAAACTCCAGTGCCAATTTAATCTAGCCTTCTATTTGCAGAAACTCATTAACACAGTGCACAACTGCTTGGGCTTTTGGGTGCTATGACTTGCTGTGACACCTGCAGATGAAGAGCGTAAACTCTGGGTACTTAACATTTCAGAATAAAACTCAGAGTTTCCCTTCAGCTGCATTCAGTGTCTGAACAAACTCCAGGACACAAACTCCAGTGCCAATTTAATCTAGCCTTCTATTTGCAGAAACTCATTAACACAGTGCACAACTGCTTAAAAAAAAAAAAAGGTTAAAGTCTTGGCAGCAA
>NW_008580698.1:0-2391 GCF_000691845.1 Merops nubicus | reverse complement strand
TCAGCAGCTGGGGAAACACTGAAGCATCAAGCAGAGTTTGAAGCAGATCCCAAAGCACATAACAGCCAGTGGCACACAGGGCACAGGCAGGTCAGCAACCTGTCCCTGCAGTCACCACTCTGTCCCTTGCAGTGCCAGCTGGTGCCATCTGTGGGGGCAAAGCTGCTGGCATTCCAGTAAATCAGATATGCTTATGTGTTTCCTCTAACAACATGCTTTAGTTCTTCAGACAGCATGGGTCTAAAAATGACACAGCACCATTTTGAAGGTCTTATTTTATACTAGAATTCTATCAATTCTCTCTCTTGTAATTCCTTTAGATGTAAGGTTTAATTTTGACCGATAGTTCCTTTGTAGATACTTGGATTTATTAAAAAGAACAGAAATAGAGAGACAAAAAAAGTCCCAAAAGTGTTTTCTGCTCATTCATAACAGCAATGGCTTTAGAAGTGGGTTGGAGGAAACTCAGGAAAAACCTCCAATTCAATTAAAAATTACCCAAAAGCAAAGATGTGAACCTGGAGAGGCACAGGCATTGTACAAGTTCTGATCAGGGGCTGGGTTTGATGGTCCAGGCTCCCCATTTATCACCTGCGTCTTCTCTTGCCTCAGACCTGTGGGGCATAATAGAGATCTCCAAATTCTTTCACTAAGATTAAGAGCAGACATTACTTTGGCAGAAGTTAATGAAACACTTTGAGGCTGTGATTTGGTAAGAAATGCTTTTTATCTCCCAAAGCACTTCACCATTTAAATGAAGTGATGCAGGAGACTCACACTCTCAGTGCTCGGCTGCAGCAAGCTGAGGAAAGGGCTGCAAGAAACATGTGATAATTCCCTTTTAATCCTACATAAATCTTTAGAAAAGTAATTGAAAGATCCCTCTCTCAGCTGCAATGGGAAGGGGAGTCTAGGTGGAAATAATTTAATTATCTGAGTTGCAATTTGACATGGGGAGTGTGTCACACTTATTGTATAATAACATTCACCTGCTCTGACTGCAGTTTGCATACACCATATACAGCAAGCAGTCTAAAGTGCTAGAGCCTGAAATTCCTGCCTGTCCTGAAGAGAGTCCTGCAGCAGGAAGACTGGTGTGTAATTAGCACAACTTAGCACACTTCAAATCCTTAATTATTTAAGGGGCATGAGAGAAATACTTGGGTCCTCGGTCCTCTACACAGAATCATAGAATCCTTTAGGTTGGAAGGGACCTCCAAGATCATCAAGTCCAACCCTTGAGCCATTAGGGCTCTAAAGTCCTCTGCTAAAACAGATCAGAATCTGACAGGGTTGGAAGGGACCACAAGGATCCCCCAGTTCCAACCCCTCTGCCATGAGCAGGGACACCTCCCACTAGATCAGGCTGCCCAGAGCCTCCTCCAGCCTGGCCTTAAAGACCCCCAGGGATGGGGCCTCAACCCCCTCCCTGGGCAACCCAGGCCAGGGTCTCACCACTCTCCTGGGGAAGAACTTCTTCCTCACATCCAGCCTGAATCTGCCCACTGCCAGCTTTGCCCCATT
This sequence comes from Merops nubicus, assembly GCF_000691845.1. Taxonomy (NCBI): domain Eukaryota; kingdom Metazoa; phylum Chordata; class Aves; order Coraciiformes; family Meropidae; genus Merops; species Merops nubicus. The sequence goes on along the minus strand of NW_008580698.1, from coordinate 867 downwards.
CCCCCTGGTCCTGTTGTTACTCGATAGCCTAAAAAGGCCCTCCCCAGCTTTCTTGTAGCCCCCCTAAGATCCTGGAAGGCCACAATAAGGTCCCCTGGGAAGGGCAGATAAGATGGTCTGAGAGCTGTGTGCCCTCTCTCTGCTTCCTGGCACTCCCACTGCAAAGCCACTGGTGAAACAGCTCCCCTAAAAGAGTCACAAAAAGCTCAGACATGGAGGACCCTGATCACTGAGGGGCTCTCAGAGGAGCAGAGGTAGGTGCTCAAGCTAAGGTACAGCTGCTCCTGATCTGCTGCCTGGAGGTACCAAAAAGTGCCACTACAAAATTCAGCTATATTCATTCCTTTTATATTTAGTCTCCCTGCCCACTCCAGCCAAAAAAAAAAAAAAAGAGAAGTAGCAGGCAGTGAATTGAAGCTGCAGTATTTATAGTGCTAGAATTGAAGAATACCAATGATGCAAAGGATCTTGAAAGATCACCGAGTTTAAACTCCTGCCCCAAAACAGGCTCAACTGCACTTTGTAGCATTTTTGGTGAAAATTCATCTAAATTGTTCTTAAAGCCCTTCAGTCCTGGTGAGACCACTTGCCTAGAGTCTCTCAGCATCCTCACTGTCAGGAAGGCGTGTCCTCCTCTCTAATCTGAATCTTGTTCTCCTGTCTGCTGCAAAAATGGGGTTTTATGTACCAAGTGTGCCAAATTTGGCCTAACGCTTTCTGTAGAAGACTAGAAGGAATAAATGTTGGTTGGCACTGAGTTTAGAGAGAGAGGCAAAAAAAAATGGTGGTGTTGAGAAAAGAAGGCAGATGAAGTATTAGGGAAAAAAAAGTTATTTGTAATATTTGACACCGTCTCCCACAGCATCC
>NW_008580697.1:45552-47114 GCF_000691845.1 Merops nubicus | reverse complement strand
CTGGTTGCTCTCAACACCTCCCAAAACGAAAGCTGTGGTTGTTCACTCTATTGCACGTAATACAAATCTGATTATGGGATTGTTCAGTATTATTTTATTTAAAAGCTAAGCAGGGTCATAGGTTATGATAAAATGACTAGTCAGCCATGTGGACTTGATGATCTTGGAGGTCCCTTCCAACCTAAATGATTCTATGATTCTGTGATTCTATGTGTATTCCCTCAGCCATGAATTTAAAGGGAGTTGAATGGATAAATCCCCATCCATTCAAAACAAATCAAAGGAAGGATATTTGATTCTTCTTGAATGACCCAAGTTCCATGTCAGTGGAAAATTTCACATGAAAATGTTCTGGATTTTTTGCCTTCTTTGGGGCTTCTAAGCTGGATGTATTGTTGCTTTTCATTATCAAAAATGCTTATGATGGAAGAGTCGTCAGAAATTACAACAGGACAACAATGGTTAAACACAAACTGGTGACAGAATTTAATCTCTTACAATATGAAGGGTAATTAGCGTTAATATATTCTTCGAGCTAAATTGCACCCAGTGTTTTGCATGCATAAGCACAGGAAAATAACATTTAATAGCTCTATAGATCAAAGTGTTCTGTGTAAGACCAGGGTACCTGCTACATGCAGAAGCAGCAGCTCCAGTTGGGGTTTGTGACCCCTCTTTCAAGTAAACATCACGATGGCATACGAGAGACAAACAGAGGTGGGGGAACTGGGAGGGTGCTGGGGGACCTACAGATGTGGATGTGAACCCCAGATGTCTTAGGGGTCTGCATTTTTTAAAGAGCAGAGATGTCTGAGCACAGGCATCTCACAAATTATTCTTCCTTTGACAGAAACAAGTGAGCCAAAAAGACTGCTTAAGGTTGGTTTTAGAAACACTTTGCTGATAATATATAGTAAAAAGGATATACTGGGATAGACTTCATATTATCCTTATTCTTCATGCATTCCAGATGTCAGAAAACAATAATCTTATCTCTTTGTTGCAGTGAGTTTAATGTACACCGCATAATTAATATCCTATAATACCTGTAAAGAGTTTTGAAAAGATAAAGTGCAAGTACTAAGGGCTGTTACTGTAATGGTGGTCTTAATTTTTCTCATAAAAGTCATATAGCAGACAATTATAAAGCAATATCCTGAAAGACAAACAGCACTTATTAATTTGATGGCAACAAATAAATAATAGATAACCACTGCTGGAAGCCTTTGCTTCTTTAGGTACTCTTATTCATCCCTTAATTTATTACTTCTTCATTCCAGTACCTATATGGCTCTTTGCAGAAGGATTACAGCAGAGGGGGATGGGGAGGAGGTGGAAGAGGATGCTGAAGAACAACAATGTGGTATGGACCTTTGATTGATTAAAGAGGAACATGTCATCCCTCTACATCCATTTTTAGGGTTTTCCTTGTGCTGTTTGGTCCCTGTACTTGGGAAGAAAATAAAATACCAGGCCAGCCCCAGTGCAGCAGGATACCCCATCACTTGGGTTGGGGTTTCAGGAGGGGGAAAGGCCAGGCTTTAGGTTGGTGGTTTGCTATT
>NW_008580697.1:21962-45521 GCF_000691845.1 Merops nubicus | reverse complement strand
CAGCAGGAAGCTATTCTGACACAAAATTAGTCTACTTTTCTTGTTCTTTGGTCATCAACACATCTGCATGGCTTGGCAATCAAGTTGCTCTCCTGTAATCCAAGGCTGTTTGCAAAGCCCTGCTGAGCATCGCTCCTATCCCTCAGCTGAGGAGTTGTATTTCCTAAAGATTAATTTTACTTCTGGTAAAACCCTGAAGATCTGCTCTGCACCCTTTAATCAGTAACACAGTCTGGAATTTACCAAGTGCAGTAGGCCCAGCCAAGGTGTGAGCTGCTGCAGCTATTTCAGTTCAGGCATTGGTCTGTCTGTCTGTCTCAGACTTTGCAGTTGTCAGCTCATCCAAGACATGCTTTGGGAGTCATCAGTTATTTTTTCTGCCTTTTGCATCGTGGTTTCTGCTGCTGCTGTTGCCAATGTTTGCAGTGCTGTGTCCCAGCACAAGGCTACAAAGAGTGGGAATTTTTTTGATGCCTAGGGCTGCTCACCTGCCTGAGCCCAAGGCTGTGGTGGGCTGTTGAGCAGCATTCATGTCATTCTGTGCTGCTGTGAGGGAGGCCAGCAGCTTCCCTGGGCCATCACCATGCTTGGAAACTGCTGGGGAAGTGGCCCTGAGTGGCATTCCCAAGGAGCTGGAGGAGACTGGTGTTATCTTAACGTAAATTGGCAATATGGGTCTGTGCATCTGTATTTATCAGCAATGAAAAAAAATATTTCATGGTAATGGGGAGATGAGCAGCTTTGTCTCCTGGGGCAGAGGGAGCACTGACAGAGGATCACCTTTCTGAGAAAATTCTTCTCAGTGTGGCCTCCAGACACAAGGAAATGCCTGCAGAAGCCAGAGGGCATGTTGCAGACCAATAACATTATGCTTAACATCTGGGGAGCTGTCAGAATTGCTGACAAACTCAGGTAGCAGGCAACTAAAAGTCAAGCTAAAATCTGTTAAGGGGAAATACAGAAATATTTCTTTCAATTATTTGGGATCTAATGTGGTTGAACTGAGTTTTAAATCTTTCTAGAGCGTGATCATCCTCCTCAAAAGTGAACCTTACCCTTTCCTCCCAATGGTGTTCATGTTCTGCTGTGAAAACTAAAGTATTTTCATTTAAGGGTATGTGAGTGTCTTTAGACTAACCAAGTTGAGTCAGATGGTCATGCTTTAAAAATTTTCAAATTTTCCCATTCTTAAAACACTGTTAATTATCTGATAGAAGAAAATATGTTAAGTAATCCTCAAGAACAAGTTTACAATGCTTTTAAATTCAAAGAGAAACTCTTTCTTCCATCATTTCCCAGGGCTTGTAATCTATGTTCTACTAATTAACACACTGCTTGAATTATACATCAGCTCTTACTCTTGTTGCTATATAGCACACTGACAGATCTGCACTTTAGTTCTTTTCCCTTTTAGCCATTAGCCCCTGGGAATCAGGCTGAGGATTTTTATGTGGTACCACTATGGTGCAGCTGGATGATAGCCCCTCTATCTTAACTGTTTTCACCTCCATTTAAACAGAAGAAAAAGCAATATTTTTGTGGGGGGGACTCGTTATCTTTTTTCCCCTCTGTGTTCTATTTTGTTTTGTTTTGTTTTCTCTTAAGATAAAAAGCAGCCCCTTAATAGTACAGCTCTTGGGTTATGATGGTTTGTGCCATTCTCTGCATGTAGTTAAGGAAAACTTCAAATCAGAGCCAAAAAGAGTCTGATAAATCTGATAAACATCGATCTGAGAAGGCAGTTAACAAAGGAGCAGAGGGGTGTCTGTGCCCATCCTGCAAGGATGCAGATGCCAGCTGCCCCAGCAGCAGTAGCTCCCAGAGTTCTAATGGTCTCATCACCTCTGTGGGGTCACCACATATGCCACATCTCTTGCAGGTAACACTGTGTACCCCCAGCAGCACCCTCAGAAACAAAACCAGGGCAGCAGCAGATCGTGTGTCAAAGCTATGTGGTAACCCTTAGCCCTGCAGACAGGTGTCAAAAAATCCTGACAAATATTAACCAAGGCTTCAGAAGAGCTTAAAGCTGTTTGATCCTTCCTCTGCTAGCTTACAGTCTGGCTTATGTTTGGACTATTAGAATGATTCACCTTCCCAAAAATTTATCCATATTAATGGAATAATATCTGATTTAGAAATTCTTCCATTTTGAGGTTCAAGTGTACATATATATATAACACCTGTACATATACTATTCCATCCTGTACTAAAACATTTTGGTCTCTAAAATAAAAAAAAAAAAAAAGTAACAAAAATCCAGAAATGGTTTATTTGTAAGCAGAAGAAGAGGTTGCATATGGAGACCTTTTTCTGTGGCCACATTTGTATGTACCTGCATACACATAGCAAATTATTCGTGAAGCAGTGCAGCGTTCTTAATTTTCAATTATGTGAAACAGGCTCATTTTTACTTTTATTCATTTGTTAAAATTTGCATTCTTTCATATTTTCTGCTGACTATCAGAGTTTTTTATTGCTTTTAGAGCTTAAAATGCAGCCTCTGCTAGTGTTTTCAATCAACTGAATAAGGAAAAGAGACATTACATTTGCTGAAATCCAAACCACTTTCATAATGTATCTCGTACATCTTCTTAATGGTGACAGAGGATATTGTGCCAACAATTTCAACTAGTGTAGGATTTTCTCCAGACCTTCAGGAACTTTTCTCCTCTGAATTCCTTGTAGCCCCAGTGCAGAGCAGCAGGCAACTGCTCTGCTAGCTTTTCCATGTGTGTTCTGGCAAACATGCTCATCTGAAGCTCTCTCTGAACAGAACCCTTTTATAATGTTCACCCTTCTCCTGAATAAAACAATTCCAGATTCTTTTCTTCTTGGATACTTTTTGTTCCCTCTTCTAATCTTTGTCAACAGCTTGGTTTGCATTCTTTAATTTTACAGATCATCATAAATTATATTAGAAAGATTAGACTCAGCATGGGCAAGTGCCAAATCTCTGTATGTGTTTGTGTTACCAACGTGTAGTCTATATAAAACGTGTGAGAACATCATATTAGTTGTTTTCCAGTCTAGAGTCTCAAGAGTCAGTAATTTTGTGTCACAAGAAGACAAATACTTCCTGAATCAGTGGCTGCCTCTTTCCTACAGCTTTAGTTTGAGTCTGTGTCAGAAAACTAAACAATTACCTTAATCTGCATGGCTACTCTGGTGTGGATGATGTTGCTGAGCTCACCTGACAGGCTTCCCCTCAGCCTATTAATTAATTCAGATATGTTCCCTTTACCACATTGCAAATTTGCATGAAATAAATGGGATTTAGTAACTATCAGTTTTCTTTATATTTTTCATCAGATATTTCTGGACAGCCTCACAAATCTCACCCACCTTTTATTCATCTTGATCTTAATAGCTCAAGATTTTTGCAGACTTTCAAAGAGCCTTGTACTAACTCTGCCTATGCAGACATTCTTGCTCCACAGGCACCTGCATCTTGTATCCACTGGATCTATATGTGCAAAGAATTGAGAGTCCAAAGTTAGACTGTCATTTCTTTTCAGAAATAAGGCTTAACCTAAAAGCAAGGAATCAATGAAATATAGCTCTGGTTTTGCACCATAGTTAATGTAGAATCTGATCTGTGATTAAATTGAATACAAGTAAATCAATAAAAAAATCCCAATTATTTAGGGACTAATATATATAATTGTTTTTATTTGCTAGGAAAAAAAATATTCTGCCATTTCTGCTGCTCTTTCTGTTGGTGTTACCACAATAAATTGTGCATATCATACTTTGCACTTACTGTTTTGTTTGGGTTTTGTTTGTTTGTTTGTTTTTTTAATTTACTCTAGCAACTAAAGACTTCCAATTGAAAACTCTCAGTTGTATATCTGACTACCGCTTGTTTGGTCTATCTCCATGGTGCAATAATATAACCTTTCACTAGCACAGTTGGTGTTACAGCTTCAGAGTGTTTCATTGTGCAATGCACTATTGTGTGTTCAGAACATTACAGTGAATTTTCATACACGTATTAGAAAGATGTTTCTAAATTAACATCACACAGAAGCTAATGTCAAGGCTTTTTCTACGTTATGCACATAATTGCTTATTTTACTATAACAACCATCATTGTAATCAAATAATACTCTCAGTTTAAAGGGTAGTAGGTTCGTATATTATGTCAAAAGCTGACTTAGTTATATACCATATCAACTTCATTCTCACAGTGGGGTTCACTTTAGATAATAGACTCACTGCAGAGGTTGGAAAAGGCACAATTATAGTCATCATATGCTGTCTCGGATATGGAGAGTGCAAATGAAATCTGGAGAGAGGACACTATAAGCAAGAGGACATATATCTTCTAAGACAGCAGTTACTAAGCAATATTATTCTTCCTTTTTGTAAAACACTAATTCCTGCAAGTATCTTCATGTTGAGGGTCAAAGAATAATTTCTAGTTAGTAAGAAACCCCCTGTTAATTACTTACTAATTAATTATTTATTACTACAAGAGTTTTCTTTTTCTAACATCAGGCAGATTTTTGTGTTGGGATTCCCTGGATCAGCTGGAGCTAATTTAGATGTTTTTACAGATGCATTTCCCAACACCAGCTCCTGTTCAGTGACACTTGCATCCACAGTTCTATGTCCATAATCAAAACCCCTGTTCCCAAATAGCTAACTACAGCAGGTGCTGTGTGGAGAGGATAACCTGATCAGGTTTTTGCTTATGGTTCCATTTGAGCATCTTAGAATCAGGATCACTATGGTTGGAGAGGACCTCTAGGATCATCATGTCCAGCCTTCATCCCACTGTTCCGCTAACCACTAGACCATAGCCTCAAGTGGCACATCTACTCAGTTTTTAAACACCTCCAGGGATGATGACTCCACCACCTCCCTGAGCAGCCCATTCCAGTGCCTGACCATTCTCTCAGTGAAGAAATTCTTCCTAATATCCAACCGAAACCCCTCCTGGCACAACTTGAGGCCATTTCCTTTCATCCTATCATCAGTAATTTGGGGAGGAGACTAACACCAGTCTCACTACAACCTCCTTTTAGATCGTTGTAGAGAGCATTAAGGTCTCCTCTCAGTCTTCTCTTCTCTAGACTAAACAATCCCAGTTCCCTCAGCCAGCCTCCATAAGGCATGTCTTCCAGCCCTCTCACCAGTCTTATTGCCCTTCTCTGGACACACTCCAGCACCTCCATGTCCTTCTTACACTGTGGTGCCCAAAACTGAACACAGTACTTAGGTTGCAGTCTCATCAAACAGTCTGTGGCCTAGGTCATAACATAGTCTCACATTTAAAAAAGAAAACCTTCCTCTATTTCTTTGAATGTTACTATTACTTTTGAATGACCGATTTCTGAAAAATATGAGTGAACTCAATTTGTGTAAAACTGAAAATGGGGATACAGCCCTTTTATGGCACAAATTATCTTACCAATGCAGAGCAGCAGGGCAAGAGCTGATCTCCTGTTTCAAATTATTTTGCATAAAATGAAACTTTTTGTTGCAAACATACTTTTTTTCTTTTTTTCCCAAGAAAACCTCCACGTGTCTTTTCAGCATGTGGTTCCCCCCACAGGCAACCAAGCATTTTTGTTTCTCCAGTCCCTTATTGCTTTGATGGAAATGTTGTCTGTCACATTCACTGGGGTGGCTCTGATTTTCAGAAAGCTTCAGGGACTTGCACAGTTCCAGTCCTTTACATTTACAGTAAGAAATCTTTTCAACAAAAATCTGATGGTGCAGATCAGGCTTTCCTCTCGCTGTGATGATTGAGGACAGAAAAGGATACAAAACCTGTTTTACTTTGTGTATTAAGTGGCAGTTTTCCCATAAAATGTGTTCCCTGATCCAATTTCACTTTGACAGATCAACTGCCATGGACCTGTTTTACCAATACATTAGTTGCATATAACCTGAGAAAATTCCTCTTACTTTTCTTCTTTCATTTTTCTAAAATTTGTACAAAACAATGTATTGTATTGAAATGTATAACTACATATTCTGTTCATTGCTGTTATTCATTGTTTGTTTATTCTCTTCATTTAAGTTTCCATGCAACTTCCATGTTCTTTATTTGGGTTCCTTGGATATTGAGAGTCATGAAACACATACCTGAACCACCCACCACTTCTGTTGCTGATTTCTCCTTGCTTTAGTGCAATGTTTGTGAAGACAAAATGTCTTAAAAGGGCTTATTTTTGTTAATTGTACCTATTTCTGACTGGTGGTGTCCTGTGGTCTTATTAGATTGTGAAGAGCCAGTGCATATCCTTCTGTCTTCTGGTTGCCTTGCCTCTGGTATATTGGTTGGCATTGTAGTAATGTAATAGCACAGAACTATATTAAGTCTGTGTCTTAGTTCTTGAAGCACTTTGCTAATCTTTTTTTCCTGAGTTGTTCTATGTACATAATAATCCTGTTACCTGGTTTACCAACTCATGAAGCTCAAAAATGGTTTGGTTTGCTAGCTGCTTTTCTTACCATAGCCTAGCAAGAACACAAACATTCTGGGAGTAAGTTCATGATTAAGTGTCTTGCCTCATGTGCAGTGTGATCTGGACAGGTATCATACTAGATGACTGAAAATGAAATTGGGCCCATGCTTGCTTTGCTCTTCCCTGCCTTTCAAGTCAGATGGACTCCACCTGATCATACTTAAACAAATGTTGCTCTTGAGATCCTTTCCATGGCCTAGGAGTGGATGAGAATCTTTCTTATTTGATGTACTTTAAAGAAATTTTAACAAACATCTCTTGAGTAAAGTCCAAGGGTGCCTGATTCTCAGTATGGTGGGTTGATAGTGCTTTTGTTTGAAATTTACTGGGGTATTGCATCCAGATCTGGAGCCCTCAGCACAAGAAAGACACAGACCTGTTGGAGCAGGTCCAGAGGAAGGCCACAGAGAGGCTAGTAACACCTCTCCTATGAGGACAGAGTTGGGGTTTTTCAGCCTGGAGAACAGAAGGTTCCAGGTACACCTTATTGTGGCCTTCTAGTGACTGAGGGGGGCCTACAAGAAAGACAGGGAGGGACATTTTACAAGAACTTGTAGTGATGGGATGAGGAGTAATGGCATTAAACTGGAAACAGGGTAGATTTGGATTAGAAATTAGGAAAAAATTCTTTGCTATGAGGATGGTGAGACACTGGAGCAGGTTACCCAGGGAAGCTGTGGATGCTCCATCATCGGGTGTGTTCAAGACGAGGTTGGATGGGGCTTTGAGCAACTTGGTCCAGTAGGAGGTGTCCCTGCCCATGCAGGAGGGTTGGAACTAGATGATCTTTAAGGACCCTTTCAACCCATGCCATTCTATGATTCTATGATTTCTAGAATTCTGCCAAAGTCCTAAGTCCTGGAACAGACAAGCACCAAAACCTGCATTTAAATGAGTCTGTCATCCCTTGCTCCTGAAGAGGTAGACATCTGCATATTCTTATTGCAATGATTGCCAAGAGGAGAAAAACACAAAAAATAAATGGTCTCATCTCCCCCTATTATCTATTAAGACATAGGATCTATTTCCTCTCCATCAAGATTCCAGTAATTTTAGTAATGCAAGTCAAAAAGAACTTAATTTCTGAAATGGGGTTTTGATAGTTGCAATAGAAGGAATTGGAACGTGAATAATTTTACCTTCAGGATAAAAACAAAGCTTCTTTTTGTTTGTTTGATAACAGAGTAACTAACACCCTGATATGCTGTTGTGTTGAAACCAGAACATGTTTAGAGTAAGGTGCTGAGATAACTTCATTTCTGACAACTGATAAGATAGTTCAAAGAGTTATTTTGACTCCTAATTCCTGACATTTGCTGGAAGGTCAAGACAGGTGACTTTATGGCCCATAATGGTGATGTGATGTAATCGTAAACTAAATAGTGCTGAGCTAACAGAATAGGTTGTCCTGATGTGTACCACAGGACTCATACCATACCATGAATTAAACAACTCAGAGATTACTCTGGGACACATTGCAGCCAAGAAGATTGGGTTGTGTATTTTTTTTTTTATTTCAGAGTCGGTGGTAAAGAAAGTTTTTGTGCTAACAATGAAGTATCTCCTTCCTCAAGGTTGAAGTTTAAAATCACAACTACTTTATACCTGCTGTAAAATTTTCTCACTTGGGGAACTGCCTTTTTTTTCTAGTTGTATTGGGAAAAGAAATTATCACCTAAAATTTGTTCTTGCAGACATCATTTATTTATTTCACCTACAAGCTAATTATCAGTATCAATTTTCTTTTTTCCCAGAACAAGGTTTCTAGACAAGAAGTTGTGCTCAGGTAACTTTCCACTTTTGTGAGTGCCCTAAAATTATCAAATACCAATATATAATACAAGCTGTTGTGCAGGCTCTTAGGTTTGGACTTTTTTTTTGGAAATTACTTTAAAACCAGGCCATGACAGACCAGTTGCTGTGACAGTTAGGTGTTCTCAAAGAATGAGCATGGTCCTCAAATTATCTTTAGCATTTTTATGTCAATCAATGTAAAGAAATGCAAACACTTTGTGTTTGCAAACCCCTGGTTGAAAAGCAGGGTAGAAACTAATCTTTTTTCATAGTATAGCTATTGAAAGATAAAGTGATCAGTAGGTGAATGAGAATTCCAAACAAATTCACTGGAAGTCATGCTTTATGTAGACACATAGCTCACTGGCAGGTAGTAACCAAATTATCATGATCTATAAGAAAAAATAGATTAAGCAGATTATGAGTCACATCATGAACTTGGGTGTTGGAGTCTAGCCAGATAATAATTCTTGTATCCCAACACAAAATCCCCAAGACCATGGTGAAAACAAGTAAATTGTCATTCTCCTTTACGTTGCTAGATTATATATGCATCCAGACTTGTCTTTTATTGACATATGAGGTTAAAGAACAGGGAGCTAGGCTATCTGGATTCAACCTTACATTGTATATAGAATATATATAAAAGATATTCAGGGAAAATGTAGCTGCAAAAGTTCACCACATAAATAGGTCATTTCATGGCTAGCAAGCATGATTTAATTTATTTTGTTTTTAAATGCCTACATCTACAGTTAAATCTGTCTTTTATAAAAGCAAGTGATGGATTGCAGATGCTCAGATATTTCTAGAACCTTGAGAGCCAATAAATTACTTTGTTATTGAAGAGGAAAGAAGAAATCAGGCCTGTGTAGTACTGTGTCTAAGATCAAAGAGAGACAGCTCTGGCCACCCTGGCCCTAGGTAGCTGCTTGATAGCTGTAAAAGTATGTGAAGAAAGGACCTGGATCCCTGACACTGGATGGATTAGGAACACACTACATAACAGAAATGAGAGATAAGGCATTTGGGAGCTGGGGTGGTTCATTATCTGTGAGTTCACTGAGACCCCAATCATTTTTTTTACTGTGGAGATGCTATAATATAAATGAATTTATGTTTAACCCTTAGAATTGGGTTCTTGAAATGCATTGTGGAATATATGACAACAGAGGAATAAATATTTAAATGACATCATCTATGTTGTAAAACAACAGATGGTTAGAGTGATTCTTTGGCACTCTCCTAAAGATGATACCTTTAAAATCTGATAGATACATTGACCTACTATGTCAAGAAAGTTCCAAAATGGAAAGGGTTAACAAGCTGCTACCCAGATTTTGCTTTATAAAAATATTGTTTAAAAGGTCAGTGATCAAGAGTGCTACCTTTGCCTCCTGACTTTTTGTGAAAAACACAGAGCTAATGACCAGAACCTGAGACACTGCAAAACCAAAGTGATAATTGGCTTCCATAATTGCAGCCTAATCTGAGGGAGACAAGCGAAGTGGTCTGGGATTTAATGTCATTATTTAGAAATCCTAAAGTGGTTCTTTTTTACTACCTATTTCACAGCTTTTTTTCTTAGATAAAATACCTGTTAAACAAGTATGAATAGCAATCATGGTTATTTTTGTAGCTATCACACAGTTCTTAATCTCTAGCACAAAACAAAGGATGCTGTGTGGAGAGCAGGGTACAATAAAAACACCTCATCAGTTGTCAATTATCTAATTCATAAATGTAAAAGTGCGTGAAAATCTAGAGAGTCTAGGGGTGCTTGGCATTAATCTGGGAGCATTTATTTGTGGAAGGAGGTCATGTTGCTTGTGCTTCTTGGTGGGGTAAATGTCTTCGAGCACTCTCAGGTTAAATGTTTAATTTCAGAGAACAACAAAGCTGATGTGGATACAGAGGACCTGATGGATCACCATGAGCAAGGTTCTCCTTTGTCTTTAATAATCTGAAACCCCTGGAACTGCCTCAGTGGCACCAATGGAGAAAGGCAATGCTCATCAGCACTTAAGGTCCTCCCACACTCAGCCAAACAGGTAAACCAGCGTTTGGTGACACTCAAGTCTCTCCTCTGACTTAAAGAAGCCCGGACAGCTATAGCTGACGAGAAACAATATCTTAGGGAGCTCACTTAAATGAGGAAAATCTGGCTCATTCCTTTTGACAATCCAAGGTGGCTGAAGGAAGTCCCACGCTGAGACAGGAGAATTAGCACAGAGCCTTAGAGCTTCCTTCACAGCGTGGATGAACTTCAGTGTCCTTAGCATAATTGAGAAGAAAAACATCAACAACGAAAAAATGGAGATCAGCTGAAAACCTTAAATATACACCTATCTAATCTCTTCTTACATGGAAAGGTCTCAGTGAAACTAATTAGGTTGAAAGCAATTTTGACACATTTTAGAAGGACTATGGGAATCATCCTAAAAGCCTGGAGAAGTCAATAAATACTGACTTAGATTATTATAATGTTGTATTACTTTAATATTAAATCGATATTTAATATCTGTTCATTGATGTTCTTAAGTAATGTGCATAGAGGATTTGTCTCCTTTTTTTGAGTATTCATGTCACACCCTAGCAGAATTTAAAGGCTCTGAACAGGTCAGGACTTATTAGACAGGGATTTATAAGCTGTTTAAAAAGGTGTAGAAAGACTATAGTTGTCGAATAGAATTTCTGTGTGTTTTTTAATAGTAAAAATGTATTTTCTTTCTAACAGAAAGTGGATGGAAACACATTTATAATCAGATTTCTCCAGTTTGATTAAGTTCCTTGAAATAGTTTCCTTTGTTTGCTTCATCTACACCCCTGGTTTACAGAAACAGATGAGTGGTCTTCTGCTGCATAAAACAAATCAAGAGACATAGACAATTTCAGAAAAAAAATGTTACTGACACCAAATAATTGCAGACAACAGTTCTTGTGTTTGAACAGTTAAATCAGGCTGTTGCTTTTTTTTTTCCTCTAAATAAATGAAATGCCAGAGTTACCAGGTGAATGTTTGAGACTCCCCATGTCAAAGCTTTTGGTTTCCTTTTTCAGAGGTTGGAATATGTGTTTACATTCCTGCATTTCATATTTCATCATTTGCTTCTGGGATTATTTGAAGATGTGAGGGATTTTTTTCTATGATTTTGCAATTTTTGTATTTACAGCTCTTAACATGTTTTAAAATTGCAGTGGAGGGAAAAAAACAGATAGGAAACCTCCCACAAAATTAAGGAAAGTAAGGAAAATATGAACCAATCCCTGAAACAAAGAATAAGATAAGATAAAGAAGCCAAGATAGAGAAATAATTGAGATAACAGAGATGTGTGTTCAACTCTGGGACCCCCAGAATAAGAAAGACATAGACTTGCTCAAGCAGGTCCATAGGAGGCCATGAAGATGGTCAGTGGGCTGGAACACCTCTCCTGTGGAGACAAGCTGAAAGAGTTGGAGTTGTTTAGCCTGGAGCAGAAAAGGCTACAGGGAGATCTTAGAGCAGCCTTTCAGTACTTAAAGAGGACCTACAGGAAAGATGGGGAGGGACTATTTATCGAGGAGCATGGTGACAGGAGGAGGGGCAGTGGTTTCAGACTGAAAGAGGGGAGACTAAGATTACATATTAGGAAGAAATCTTTTACTGTGAGGGTTGTGGGACACTGGAGCAGGTTGCCCAGGGAAGCTGTGGATGCCCTCTCCCTGGAAGCATTCCAGTCCAGGTTGGATGGGGCTTTGAGCAACCTGGTCTAGTGGGAGGTGTCCCTGCCCATGGCAGGGGGCTTGGAACTGGATGATCTTTAAGGTCCCTTCCAACCCAAACCATTCTATGATTCTGTGAGAAAGAATTACGATAGGTAAATAATTGCAGTGCTCAGCACTGCCAGTGTTTTGCTGCAGGAAGGTTCTGCTTCTTTATGGAGAGACTCAGGAGTGCTTTGCCTGCATGGTGCACAGTGGTGAGGATGCTGCCCAGTTTGTACCTGAGAAACCAAAAATTGGGGTGCCTGCCTTCCCTGAGGTTATTTGTCTTAAAGTTGCCCTTTCCTGGAGCCTGGCTGAAGTCTGGAGACATTTATGCCTGAAAATCACTAGGAAGTCACTGACTTTTATAATTTTTTCCTCTTTGTTCCTCCTCAGTTAGACACCAAACTGGTTTGCCATTTGCCAGCTGCGTTGACCTGCAGGTGCTGCTTTCCAGCTCTAAGAGAAACAAAGCAGCTTGGTTTCTGCACCGAACACCATTGGAGGCTATGAAATTTTTATTTCCTGACATGATTAGGAGCATTTTTGTGGTGGCTGGGGCTCTGCACCCTCCTTGCCAGCACAAACACACGCCTAACCCTCCTGCAGCAATTCATCTGCACGTGTGTGCCTGCAGCAGAGCCACAAACACAGAGAAGCAACAGGATATTTCACAGACAAAACTTTACTGGCACAGGATGCTTTTTTGAATTTTATCCCCTGTCCACTGTGAAAAGCAACAATCTCTTTATCATTATTTCAAAACAGTGGCAGAACTGGGAGGAAATGTGCTAAACTTTCAAACTCTTAATTCTGATTAAAAGCAAGAGACTAATTCTTAGATCTTTGCAAGCAAAACAGCTAAGTAATACAGAAAAAGGGAGGAAAATATTATCATCTCTTCCTCTGGTTCCCCAGTTTTCTTAACCACTGTGCCTGAGCTTTAGGCTTCTTCTGGTTTGGAGATGCAAAAATACAAAATTTTTGTTATCTCTGATATCCCTGAAAGGAACAACCACTAGTTCTATGGCACTGACTGGAGCTGACAAGGGGACTCTGGCTGCCCCAGCTGAGAAGGACCATGTCACAGCTGCCGGGAGGTGACAGGTTCTGCCTGCTGAAATTCACCCCCATCAGAAGGCTGTCACATCACTAGCTTCTAAGCTTTGTGCAGAACATATTTCTTTGGATGAGTTTTCCTCATATAATCTTGACAGCTGGCTGACCATCTCCTGTACCTTCAGAAAGTCTTATGCAGCACATATACCATGCCTTGTAGGAGAATAACTCTTTTTCTTTGGTCATTAAATATATAAACACTGTTCAGATATGATAGTGATAAAAGCCTTTGGAAAACAAAAACAAAAACAAAAACAAACCCAACACATTCTCCCTGGTGACTTATACTATTCTAATCCCTATCCAAATCCTGTTGTCTGGCTTCTTGCAAGCACCTTCATTGCAAATAAGCCTAAAAAAACTATGAGAAATGCTACAATCAGTTGTTACGGGAAAATCAGTGAATTTGAAGAAAAGTTGAATGCTTTACACACTAAAGAATCCTTTGAACAAATATAAAGACACATAAATAAAAGAACCCCACGGAAAGGAAAATGAGCAAGTGAAGCTGTAGGAAAAATGTGAAGACATGGAACTGGAAGCAATTAGAGAGAGCCAGAGGACAGGGATGGGGAAAAAGCAGGACTTTTTTTTCAGCAGTGTGGGAGACAGTTAAGACGTGCAGCAACACATGTTACTACCACTCATGCCCCATAGCTGCTCTGTACTTCTCATACTCCCCTACTCTCAGCCTGAGTTTTGCTTGTTTTGGGGCTAGATTTGCTTTCCTCCCCCTTGCTTTGCATTTCACATTAGCCTGCTTGAATGAAAACCTGTGTTTCAGGTTGGAGGCAGGCAGAGAGGAATCACTTTTCCTTTCAGACAGCTCTTCTCCACAAGCTATTTTCCCCTCTTTTTCTTTCACCAGGTGTCTGCTTGGGGCACATCCCTCTGCTGTGTGGGGAGCCCCCCGGCCTGGCTCCATGCCCTGATGCAATGGCCCCACGGGAGCATGCCTCAAAGCTGCCCCGAGTGCTCAGCATCCTGCAGGATTACTCATTCTCCACTCATTTCTTCTGTGAAGCTCAGCCTGGCTTTTTTTCTTCCTCTAATTAACGTCAGAAATATTTTATTGTCATGCTCTCTTTATCCCAGCGTTCCTCTAATTAGTTCACTGAGTTATTTGGTGTACGTTTGAGGCTGTTCAGTGTTAATGAGCCTGTCAGTCACAGTCTTCAAAGACTCAGAGCTTCAGAGAAGCCAGAGATGGAAAGGACCTATTAGAGATGGTTAGTTCCTGTCTCAGAAAGCAAGAATCCTCCAGGCTTAGTTTAACCACTTGTAAAATTGGCAATGTTTCTTTTGGGCTTTGAGGGTGGCATATGTGGTTTTTTTTTTCAGCTCAGCAGTTTGACCAAGGCAAACTTTGCATACTAAAATGAAAAGTTACTGTTGAGTGTCAAAGGTACATGGAAAGATTATGCTTGATTTGCAAATACTTTGCATTCTGGTCTTATCTTCACAGCATACCGATGCTGAAACTGTATTTTATGTAAATAAAGTACTTTCTGAGCTTGCTAATGTAGGGACAGTACAGAAGCCAAAGGATCCTCTAAAATGCACAGAGGTATTTTGGGAATCAGCCACACTAGGATGTTTTTGGCCTTTTACCACAACCTGAGCTACCTCTTCAGTTTATAGTTACCTCATGCATATCTCCTGACCTGGACTCATCCTGTAAGCTGCTGCTGAAAACTTTCACCAAGCCACAGTTACCTTTCACTTGCCCAACAAACCTTTCTTGTTTCATTGAATTTTACCTGCCAGACACTGTAAGCCATATGAATGGCAGCTGGATGGTTTCTGTGCACTCCTGCCTGCTACAGAAGGGGCCTCGTTCTGTTGCTGCTCTGTCCATCCACAGTTTGGAGGTCTAGCCTGTCATGAGGGGAACTGATTCTGCTCTCTGCTAAATATGTGGCTCCTCTGGTTGAGCTGATTTGGTAAGGCTGAGCAACAAGAGTCAGAGCTACAATTTGGCACTAACAGGTCATGACAAGGGTCTATATCCATGGGGACTCACGCAGCAGTGGATTTGTCTGCACAGATATTTCCCATCACTTGCAAGTGTCCCTTGCTTTTCTTATCTCCTGCCCCTGCAGCAGCACTGTGTTCACAACAAATCAACAAACGAGAAAAGCACTTAGAAGCTCTTTACAGAGATTTAAGTATGTGGTCTTTTCATTTGCCATGTGGAGGAGCTGCAGGGAGCAGGGTCCTTGGCTTGCCCTGAGGGCTGGTTGCTGATGGTGCATTGCCTCAATGACATCGATGCCCACCAAAGTTTCTGAGGAGCTGCACCAGAAAAGCCTGCAAGACTTTTCAGCGTGCCACTGAAGTCATTAAACACAGCTCATCCCCAAGTGTTTGCCATGCCATCAGGGAGCCCTGCTCATGAAACTCTATTTTTCTGTCATCCAGCTCACTCAGACACACCCGTATGGTTTCCACGGGGCTGTTTGGCTGCCAGGTCCTTCAGACTGAAGTTGTCACGGAGACTCAGAAGATGCAGAGCTGACAGACGCCTCAGAGGGCAGGATCCTCCCAGCCTGAATGGCTCCAGACAGCTTTCAGCTTCCCAGCAGCAGCACAAGCCCGTGACTTCCCACCCAGCCCATGCCTGGCAGAGATCATCATCTCCTCTTCCTTTTGGCAGTCACGTCTCCTCTGTCTTATACCTACACACCAGCCATCCCTCTGCAGGCTAAACAACCCAAATTCATTTGATCTTTCCTCATAAGCCATATCTTTGCCCTTCCTTCAACTGTTTCATTGAAACAGCACTGAAAATTGGTCATAGAAATCCAGAGGCAACTTTCCCTCAGCAGAGAGAAGCAGACAACTCCTTGCCTTGTTTGCAGGCTGTCTTCCCACTGAGGGACAGTGTTTGCCTGCTTTCCTTTTCAAAATCATGCAGTTCCTGCCCCATATTCACCTGGTGACTGTAACCCAACCCATCTTATACCTAAGTGCCTTTACTCTTAAGTAATCTCAGTAAACCCATGAAAGATAGTACACCCAACTTGTTTTTAAGTGCTTCCAAAAATGCTTCTATTTGTTGTAGGATCTTTCTGCGACCTGAATGTTGGGAATTGCTTGGCTCTTCCCTGCCCTCTCACACAAGCTCAGCAACATCTTTGCCTTTCCCACCTTCCCAGGATCTCACATCTTCCACAGCTCTGTGCTTGCTGCAGCTGCAGTGCACCCTGAGGTGCATCTTGCCCCTTTGCCACAGGTAGGGAATGATTAGTCAGTTGACTGCAGTTAACCTTTTTAGTAAGGGAAGCAAAAAAACAATTAACATGGATGCAAGCAAAAGGCATTAAGCTTAATCAGTTAACAGCTTTCCTCTTCTACTGATAATGGATAACACCTTTCCTGTTTGTTCCCTTACTACCTGTGTTCCTACAGAAGCTAACAAGAAACCATGCTATGGCCAGAGATAGAAAGTATCTCACTTTGTGCCTTTTCCTTTCCTTATTTCCCTGGTTTAGAGTTTTCTCAAGCTTGGGACAAGGAAGAGTTCATTGACTAGCCATAGTAACCTCTTTCCCAACTTCTTAGCCCTCCTACTTCTGTCTGGGACAGTAAGCAGTTGTGGTCATAAGAGCATCTCCTTAAAGAAACAGCCATCTACTGCATTTCCAATTGGATTGCCTCTCACAAGATCTTACTACCAGTTGCCCAAGTCTATAAAAATTTGCTTACTCAAAGCCCATCCTATCTTGCTGCCAACCCTCATGAAGTGAAGCAATTCCATCATGGCACTGTCCCTTGCTTCCCGTCCTCTCATGGGCTGAAAACAGAGGTGAAGAGAATTTCCCCTCTACCTTTTGTATTAAAACCAAGTCCTGTGTATTCTGCCTCTTTCCTGGAGACAGTCTGTGCTTTAATCAGACTTTTTGGAACTGGCTACATTCCATCTCTTCATAGCTTAAAGCTCAGGGCTTTTTATCCTTCTGTACTGGTTTTAGCTGGGATAAATTTTCTTCAAAATTAAAATGCTTTGGTCTGTGGTGAAAACAGTGTTTATTTAAATTATTAAACCATCTTTATCTCAACCTATGAGTTTTCACACTCCTACCCTTCTAATTCACTCCCCTCCCACTGTGTGTGGGAGTGAGTGAGCAGCTGTATGTTGCTTAGCTGCCTACCAGGGTTAAACCACAACACCTTGCCAACCAATTTCTCATTCACCTCATGCCTTGCTGCTGAACTTTAGTTTGCACACGTGTCCAAGTCACACACAATTAGATGTAATTAGTCCTGAAAAATTCATGCTCAAGCAATGAATCGAATTGGAAGCAGCAAAGTGACTGCAATTGAAGTGCTTGTTTAATGTACCATAAGCAAGGTCACAGTTAGTCATGGCTTGTCTCCATAGATGGATAGAGGCAGGACCTCTTCTTTGCAGATTGTGTTACAGGGTTATTCAGTCCCCAGAACTGGCTCACAACTTGGAAAAGTGTGTGCAAAGGACATGCTCAAGTCTTTCTGCACCTTTTAATGTCTTCATGCCCTCACAAAGGACTGTGCTAGTATAGCTGTTGATCCTTCAGTGTAGGGTGCAGCTGCCAGCTGAGAAGAGAAAACAAGGTCCTGTTTTCATGGCTGCTGAAAGTATCCTGGTACAACTGTAGTCTCTGCAGTCCCTCCTGGCAGACCTGAGGGACAAGCCATTTCAGAGACACAGAAGTAAAACACAGACCTTAGGTCCTGCCTTTGGCATGGCAGCAGCCAGACTGTCCCTCTTGCAGCAGAAAGGCTCAGCTTTGTAAATCCCAGATACCAAAGCCAAGCTTCAGGGTTCCTTCCCTGAGTCTCACCACGTGTTGGCTGGCCAGATGTTACCAGCTATCTGTTCAGGGACTCTCAGGACAGCTGTCCCAATTCACAAGTGTCCTAGTCAACAGGTAAGGAGAGCCTTCTCTGGAACATCTATGGGCTTTTTCAGATATGTAACAAGTATAACAGTCGTCTGGGCTAGGATGTGTTTTTTGTGATACCAAATTTTATGCAGAACCAGCAGGACACAGTCATTCTGCAGGAAACAGCAATAGGAGCAAAAGCATAGACCAGTATTAGAAAAGTAAATGACTGACTTTAACATCTTGCCTTGGTCATCCTGCACTCAGGTCTTTAGTTCATTTAGAGGGTTACTTGTCCTTATTTTTTTTTTTTTTTAAATAAATATATATTTACAATAAGAAGAGGAGAGAGGGAGAAAAGAAGCAACAAGGTAATTGCAATTCATAAAACGTGACCTTTGCATGACCTTGACCATTAAATCTCATCAACAGAAGCTAAAAGAGCCTACTCAAAGATTGTAGCAACTCTGGTTTCTATCATAGCATTTAATCTTTCTTATTGAGTAGCACAGCAGCAAGAACAACAAAAGTCAAATTTTGTAAATATGGTCTTGGAAAGAGAAAGAGCAGTCCAGGCTGTTTTTTCACATTTACATTCTGAGAAACATGGTGGGGATGTTGGGATGAGCTCTGCTTTTGCTTCTCTGCTGATGTAAGCAGAGTGCACTGCTAAAGCTGCCTTTCAGCTCTAGCATTAGCTGCAGTGGTAGAGTTTCATCTCACTGCGTGCTTACTCCTACATGAATATTGAAGGATGAATGACCTGAACCATCAGAAAGCAATAAACTCACTTCCAGTAATTCTACACACCATTGTAAACCAGGCCAGCATCCTATCAGTGCCGTAGCTCTGGCTGCATGAAGGGGCTTTAGGGGAGGCTGGTCAGAGCAGGGAGCTGTGGCTGAAGCCTTGGAGGCTGCTTGCTTCCCACTCCACCACGGACTGCCTGGGTCATCTCTGACAAGTTATTTCAGCCCTTTGTGCTTCAGTTCCCTGCTGGAAATAAAGCTAATGTGATTTCTCTGAATTGCAGGAGGGAGTTTTGTGGCTAATTAAACGGAGGCGTGTGAGAGGCTCTCAGATACTGCAATGCCAAGGTCACTATTAGTAGTTTACAGAGAATGACTGATGTCATGAATAGAGTGAACAATAATGCTTGCAAACAACAAAACACCAAATCTTTTTGCAATCAGGACGTTGTCCACCGATTGTTCTCTCTGTGCTGTGAAGCTTCCTGGCCCAAATCCTTTCCCCATATAGCAGATAACATTATTCCCAAGCACAATAAATCTTAGGCATTTGAAAATAAAATATCCACAGGGAGTGTTTCCTTCAAACTCTTATTCACCACACCAATCCTCCCTTTGAGCTCAGAGTGAATAAAAATAATCCATGCCATAAATTCATAAGTTCACACAGAACCACTTATCTGGTCTGTGTTATGAAATGTAGCTACAGAAAAAGAATTCATTAAACAATAATACTCAATGCATTTCAATTCCCCTCGAGCCCTGCTCTGCCACTATGCTTTTTTTCATATTTTCTTTTTTAACTTTCCTACACTTCTAACAAATGCACTAAGCTAAATTCTGTTGTTGCCACATTCAGTTGGGGTTTGTTGAATTCCTGCACTCTCCAGGGTATTTGAAATGTGATTAGATGGATTTGGAGTGAATTGAATCCTCTTGGGGATAAACACACTGTTGGGTTTTTGTTGTGTGTGGGTTTTTTGTTTGTTTTTTTGGGGATTTGTTTTTTTAACATTTCTATTTACTGTTCTATAGTTAAATAAAATGTCCCTAATGTTTTTCTAGATACTGATCATCCTCCCAGTATCCCACTCCTCCAGAAGCGAGTACTTTTCTAAACATCTCTTTCTAAGAGGAGGAGACACAACAGGAGGGAACAGTAGGAGGAGTAGGAGAAGGCAACATGAGGTAAGAGGAGGAGGAAGAGTAGTAGTAGTAGTTTGGAGAAAAGAAGGAGGAAATGGATAAGAAGATGGGGAAAGAGGAATGGGAATGAACATGCAAAGGTGAGTGATAAGAAAAGAATGAAAATGAACAACATCAGGAGGAAGGGTTTAGCAAAAGAACTGAAGAAATAAAATCTGGAAAAGAAAGAGAAAGAGGAGGAAGAAAAGGGGGGAAGGAATAGGTGAAGCTATAGAAGGAAGGACAGGAAAATTGGGAGAAGTGGTTGGAATTGGTGATCTTAAGGGTCTTTTCCAACTGAAATGATTCTATGATTCTTAACTGATGATGAAACTTAGAGTCCTGTCCCTCCTCCCATTCACATGCCTCTTGCTGGCAGCTGCTCATGTGCATGAGAACAAAAAAACCTCAAAGCATTGGCTTAGCAAAAGGGTGTGCACCTCCCTGACAGTACTCTGGTGGCAGTCTGTAGTATACCCATGAGGATAAAAGGTCTCCTTATCTTCATCTGATGACCCT
Organism: Merops nubicus; assembly: GCF_000691845.1. Taxonomy (NCBI): domain Eukaryota; kingdom Metazoa; phylum Chordata; class Aves; order Coraciiformes; family Meropidae; genus Merops; species Merops nubicus. The sequence goes on along the minus strand of NW_008580697.1, from coordinate 25,063 downwards.
TAAGCATTCATAGCCTTCCAAAAGAACTGCTTCTTTCATAATGCCAAGAAAGGTAGTGAATGAAATAACTACTGAACTGAAGGAGAAGGAGAAAGCTTCTTCAATAATGACCCCTTTTGCATGTCCATCTTCTAGACAGTAAATGCTCTGGAGTGGGGACCATTTTGCTGCTGAAATTTAATGAGACAGCAGCTGTGTCATAAGCATCTGTCCAACAACTAGAATAGTTTCTCATTCTTTTGGTCATAAATGCTTCCCAACTCATTAGTTATGTGTATTTTTTAATTCCAAAATTCACTTGCCTTTTTTACTGAGAACTTTGTACTCTTGATTTTCAAGAACTACTTTCCCCCCTTCCCCCCAGCCTGTTCTCAATTATCCTGCCAACTCTCAGCACTGCACTGGAGCCTCCCACATTTGCTGAAGCCCAGAACTGATGGCCAACTCCCATCCTCTGCTGTGACCACAACAAAGATACTTATTGGTACTTTCCCTTCTGCTCTAAAGATTATGTAACCTACACACATGGTGGACAAAGAGCTGTTCTTGTCCTTGCCCCAGCCACACAAATCCAGAGCAGCTCATGGAAAACAAACCAATACTCTTTCACATCAGTGCAATAAAGGACTCCAGTGTAAATGTTTGACCCGCTTTCTTTTCGTACAGTGCATGAGAGAAACACAAACTGCATGCAGCCTGCTGGTGCAAAGTTTCCAGAACTTGCATGCCTTACAAAGACACATCTGATGATCACAGTGCCCACGTAGGTAAAGAAAAAGAAACAAAAGATTCAGCAGTATAAAAATGAATGGAGAAAAAAAGCAGCAGAAGACTGGGGGGGGGAAAAAAAAATCTGCTTCTTAATATTTCTTTGTACAATTGTATGGAACTCCCTTTTTGCTGAAATTAGCTGGTGAAAAGATGACATTTCAGTGACAAAATCCCAGGTTTCGCTGTCACTAGTGTGCAATCCTGCAGAGCAGAGATACAGGCACTGTTATCAGTGCTGCAGGTAGTCCCCAGCAGCAGAGAGCTCTGCAGTAGCCAGGCAATTGGCAAACTGCTGGCACTGCAAGGGTCATTTCACATTTGCTTCAGCAGCAAACCTCTAAAAAAATATAACCCCGTATCAAAAGCTTCAGAGTTTGAGTCTCAAAATGACTGAACCTTTGCAAGTTTGGTTTGAAGGACCCTGAAATTCTGGAGCAGAGCTAGGTTCAGGGCTGAGATCTCCTGTCTGTCAGCCCACTGTTGTCAGCTGGCAACCCCTTTTCTCACATGGTCCATCACTCCCATGGCTTCACCAGCCACCTGGTGACAAGCATGGATTTTTATTCCTGATTTGGTCCATCCGGTCAGATGCCAAACAGGGATTAGCATTTGGATTCCAGTCTATCTCACACAGTTTTCAGGATTCAGCTTTGTAGCATGTATTCAAAACCATATACAATGGGAGTAATATTTGTGTGGGGTTTTTGTTGTTATTGTTGGTTTGTGGGTTTTTTTTAGATAAACTCCTGTTCATATCACGTTTCACTTCCAGCAGATAGTCCAAAAGACAGGATCTTTGGTATGCGTTTCTCAGAGGATACCTGAAGAGCAGAGTGAAGGCCTTTGAAGGACTTTCCAAGAAAATGCAACAGGATTTGGGCTATTTTCTCTTTAGCACACTGTATAAGTAACATGGAATTCATTGAAACAGGAGATGAAAGAGGCCAAGGTCTCATCTATGTGGACTGCAAGAGTGTCTGTGGTTATAAGCAGATTATCTGTAGTCATGAATGATCCTCATTGATGTTTCCTATAATTCAGTTACTGGTTGACAGGAATCATGTAGAAGCTTCCCATGGGGTAGCAGAAGCCCCAGCTGTGGCATCAGTTTCTGAAGCCTGGTACACAGCTCCATAAGGTAGCAGCTACTGGAGTAAGTGGACCCCCGGGCAAATGTTAAGTTCGTAAGACTACGTTCAGTTGAAATCACCTTGCAAATGCAAGTGAGATACCTGCAGCTTTTCCTTACCACTGAGGCTGTAACCAAAGATCAGGATTAGGTAGATGTATGCTGTATGGATGTCAAAGAAAATGATTCCACTCTCTCTGCCTTCCCCTGAAGACAAAACTAGAGATTACTTAAGAAGTTGTCCTTCAAATACTGTAATATTTTCACATCAGCTCTCTCTGATTTCCCTACTGAAGAAACAGACTTCTCTTGAAGCTTTGCAAAGCATTTAATGTATAAGCCAATCATCTTAAAAAATGCATACCAGAAGTTAAATCACTGAGTAGACAGTCTGCATTACAAGTATCTGAGCATCTACTGACTCTTTTGCCTTCAGGAGCCCTCAAAACCTTTCAGATTTCAATTATTCAGTGAGATGCTTAATATTGACCCGGCAAGGAACCAATAGATATTTGAGTTTAGAACACTTGGTTGTCTTTCAACTGATACTCAGTGCATAACTACTACTAAAACTACATTTAGAAACAGAGATTGTGAGATAGCACCAATTTATATTGTCAGCAATAAAACAGCACAAAACATCATTATCCAAAGTAGGATTGCACTCGGTGTGTAAAGATTGCACGCAGGGTACACACAGTTATTCCTTGGTCCAGTAGTGCTTGTAGTAATTCTGCTTTGTATTCCAGCTGAGAATTGATGGAATAACAGACTGAGACTTTGTTTTCCTAACCTATTCTGGAGGAGTTTAGTAGACCTGACCTTTTACTAGTGGAATTTTACCTGCAGGATCTAGACTTGTCATGAGGCTGTTATTGTCTGTTACAGTTTGAGCCAAGATTTTTATAGAAATAATCCTCTTCCAAAAAATGCTGCAGTAAATTGATTAATAACAACAAAACTTCTGAAGCTGAGATTTAAACTAAACTTAAAGATAATGATTCACCTCAACAAATATGACTTAAAAAAAGCTCTTCAAGATATTTATTCACAACTTTTTTGCCTTCTCTTTATTAAATTATACTACAAGTTCTCTTAGCGTACTTATCAATAAATAAAGAATACATATTTTCTTCAGAAGTCTGTTCCACCTTAAATCTGTGTTGTTTGGAAATGTTGTTTGCATTTTCTTTCAATTCCT
>NW_008580697.1:19734-21931 GCF_000691845.1 Merops nubicus | reverse complement strand
CTGCTGAGGGGCAGTGGGCCAGGATCAATACTTGTGCTACAACTGCAGTACCCCTGAAGAGCTGAGGTCTCCAGCTTCCCAGTTTCCAGTTCTACTGCTAGGCTGCTGTAACTATTGCTGCAATGGACTGAATGCAAAATGCCCAAATATTTCTGTGGATTAAAATTGGCATTTTCACCTCACAGTTTTTTCCTTTAGAATGATTTTTCTCTCCTTTAAGCAAAGCTAAGAACCTATTTTAAAGAATGTGCCATAGCAACTACTTGAAACTTACTCTGGGAGCTAAACAGAAGGTGAATGCTGGCATAATAATAGAGCACTAAGAACAAAAGCTTTGTCAGAAAACTGTGGCAAGAGCAGTGCTAAGTAAACTAGATTTGTTCTTCATAGCTTGTGCCTGAAGCAAATCATTTGATTAAAGTGTCTCCAAATTTCATCCCAGTTCTGCTGTCTTTACTCATAATGGCAGCTCCTATTGAAAGGCTGACAAGCAGAGGTGACATTCTGGCCACATGTCCTGCTTATCTTCCCTTCACTGTATTTCATTTTAAAATTGACTGTGACAGTTACATGAGAAAATAAGTTTAAGTTTATTAATTTGTCTAAGATGCTGAAAGAATTGTAACTCTTTGAAGTGCATTTGAATGCTTTTGGCTTTGCAGAGCTCTCTGGAAATAGGAGGCTGCCGTGATGAAGAAGGATTTATAGATCTCCTTGCACAAAAGAGAAGTATCTGACATCCTACAGCATCTCTACAGTGAAAAAGTTGCATTTATAGAAGATTGTTGTGGATCATAAGATGTAAGCACCTGAAAAAATCATCCTAGGAGAGTCTTAAATGCCTTTCCATGCAAATGGGTAAGCTGCCATTAGTCATCACAGCAACTCCCAGGCACCTCACTCTTTTCATTTGGCTTCTGAATCAGTGCAAAGACATGTTGGTGTTACTAAGTATTACTGCAAAAGGAAATGCAGAAAGGAGCTTAACATTTACAGCTTGATTTTCCAAACATTGCAAGCCATACCTTTTGTTTTGGTGCCTCAGAATGGGTTTAGCAACTTGCTGTAGGCAGCTATGTCTTGAAGGCTTCAGCTCTCCTCATGGCAAAGCAGGGTAGAGCTGAAACAAATCCTGACTTCCTTTTCTCATCAAATGCATGGAAGCAGGCTGATCCTTCCCATGATGGGCTGGACCACTGAAGGATTGTTTCTGGAACTGGGAGAAGCTGTTGTGTTGTGAGACATCACATATTACATCATTGGGTAACTCTGAGAGCCAAAAGACTCCTGCATGGTCACTGAGTTTTGCATCTCCTGCTATAAATCTCACAGAAGGAAGAGGGCAAAAGGGAATCTCCCAGTGGGGTTCCCTGTGTAATGGTGGTTGCTTCCCCACAGGAGTAGCAACAAATACCTCCATAAACTCTGCAGATCACCAGGAGCTCATAGGAGACCTGAAAATCTAGAAAGACAGTAATTACATTAACACTGTTAATCAGAACAAACCAGGAGCAGAGTTTGAACATCACACCTCGACTGACCACACTGACTAATTACTAGTTTATTTCCTGCTGGGCTTTGGGTCACTTCATCCAGCTCTCTCCTGGGAAAAATTAGGGGTATACTTCACTGCAGCCACAGCTCTGCCAAGATGTTACAGATGAGGCTGCACCAGGTTTGGTTCCTTCTGCCCCACACAGTCCTCTAAGGCTATCTGAACTACCTATATTACTACTCAAGCACTCCCACATGCCCTTCTGCCCCATGGCGAGGTGTGCAACACATCAGTATTTCAGGCTATAGAAACAGCATTTTAGTGACCTGCAACACTAATGTAAGGTAGTCTGAACTGGAAAAAATGTACACAGGAATACAGTGTTGTATTAAAGCCACAAGGCGTTACCGAGGACCTACAAAACCCTCAAAGATAAACACAATGTAGTGTAGATGTAGCCAGCTCTGCTCTGATCTTCTCTGTCCTGCTCTACCTTGCTCTGCTCTGCTCTTCCCTAAGCTGTGGTGAGCCCTCAGCCATGTGGACAAAAGCCATGCGATGCTCATTGGCCTCAAGACCACAAATTTCCTCCTTGGCTCTTTTCCACTTGCTAGTGTAGATGTAGATTGTGAGCCCTGGTGTCCCTCCAAAGGAGCTATCCTGCTCAGGACATGGTTTCAACAAGATTCTGCACTTCAACAA
>NW_008580697.1:0-19703 GCF_000691845.1 Merops nubicus | reverse complement strand
TCCTGCTTTCAGTGGGGCTACATGGAACAAATGAGAGCTTTGCCCAGTTAAACTCATAAGCTGAAAGAGGCAGTAAACAGCTCCAGCCATTTTCCTCCCATGTGAAACCAAGGAGCTTTGTGAGCTGGGGTCCAGACTTCCAGTCTCTCTTTCCTTTGACATGAAAATGACATCCTCTTGTAAATGCCAGTGTAGAATTCTGATTTTACAAGAAATTCTTAGATATACATAACAAACGTGAAATAGGTAAAAGCTTACTGAACGTGTGCTTGCAGGGTTACAGTCCAGTGGAGTTACAGGCAGGAATTGTGGAGCACATACTACACTGAGGTTCATTATTGCTTTTTAAAGACCCCATTACGATGATGGTGAGGAAGTCGTGTTCCTGTGGAGAAGCCACCAGGTTCCACACAACCCCTCTGTTTGCACTCTCTTTCCTCCAGGAGACTGCTGGACCTCATTTACTGAAAATGGCCTTTGTAATTTTTAGCTATACTTCCCCAGAAAAGAAAAGCAAAGAAATGTAAGGTAGAATTTCTTGTTTCTTTCTCTCTCTCTCTTTTTTTTTTTTTGTTTGTTTGTTGGTTTGCTTTTGTTTTTAACTGCATATGCATTTATCAATACATTTTACCATCTGAATGTGAAAGATATCCACTGCAAAGGGGATGGGCAGTGAAATAGACCTTCCTCACATTGAAACAGCTCTGACTGCTGGGGTCACCTGTGGGCAAGTGTGCAGGCTCCCTGTGCAAGCTCCAGCTGAGCACTCACCTCTCTTCTTCCAGCCACAAACGTGGACATCACACTAGAGATATCTCTATGCTGAGCAGCTGCCTCTCTGGAAGGCAGCTCAGGTGCTGGGGACAGTCCTGCAATGCCAGCAGGCCCTGGGAAGACCCCATCCCTGTGCCCAACATCTTGCTGGTGCTCAAACTCTCCCATTTCAGGCTGCAGCAGGTATCACAGGACCCCATATGCATTGCACAGCACAGACATATCATATGATAGAGGACTGATGGCAAGGGCTCCACAATGAGAATGCCAACACACCTCAGCTACTGAAGCAGACAGAAGCAAATTCCAGCAACCTGGACAGGGTTTTAACCTTCATTATGGTAAGTCCCATATCTTCTCAGCAAGCCTCTGAATAATTTAGTGCCCTGGTTCTTTCCGTCATTCTAAATAAGATATTCAGCTTTTATGGGATACAGATAGGAGAAAGGAAGGTTTCAGTTCAAAGATTTATTTTTTTTTTCCTGAAATGAAAGTGAATGAGAAACCAAGCAAGTATAGCTGAAGGATGTGTTTTGAGAGAGGTATTTTATGTTGTATTTTTAGGCCTCCCACAGACAGCTGCGTGTGACTCAGAAAGATGCCCAGATGTTCACTTTGGGGACAAAGTGAAGGATAAAATAAAGATATCAAGTAGCATATTTTCTTTTTCAAGCAGGAGGCCTTTTGCTTTTTGGTAGCAGGTAGTCAGTTGTTTCATGTTTAGTGTCCCCCTGATGCTGAAGAAAAAGGCAAAAGAGTTCCCAGCGAGTGACTGTTTTTCTGTGAAGTACTTTAAGGATGTATATCAGGATGCTCAGAGGATTTTTAATTCAGAAGATTGGGAAGCAAAGTTTCAGGAGAAGTGAAGAACAATGTTTCAACAGGGCCAGAGAACCAGTGAACCAGATGAGCAGAGTAACTTTCTTTTCATCAAAGCATTCAGTAACAGTAGCAATACACTTTTCAGAAGCAATTAAGCAGTATCCAAAACATCTTGTAATAGGAAAAACACATTTTGATTTCTGAGCAGCAAGGATCACCTGGGTTTTGCCAACTCTAATATTTATAACTTTATTTCCTCTTTGCTGATTGACAGCTCAGTTGGTTTCAAAGAACAAAGAGAAGTGGAGAGAAGGAAGGTGCAGTATCAGCAAGTAGAGACCGAGGACTGTGAGTCTGTAAATCCTAAGTGAGGAACAAGAGATAAAAAATCAACACTTCAGAGCACAGTGAGGAATCCATCAGACACAGACTTTGCTTCAAGTCTTGTACTAGGCTGGCAAGTTTTCTTACAGACAGTAGCTGAAGGCCACAGCTATTCTGTATTCTGTTTGATTGCAAGAGAAGATCGAGCTGGATTATACCCTCTGTTCTCCAGAATAACTGGAGACGTGGGCAGAACTCAAAATCACACATATATATATGTGCATACATATACACATATATGCATAAGAATTATACATCTCTGGCTGATTTTACAAGCTTTTTCTCCAGAAGCATGAAGATGCAGTGAAAGACTCTTAAAACCTTATAAATCTCCACGACTTGGAAACCTGACATTTTAGCATCTTAGTGATTACAGTACAATTTCAAACTCTGACTTTAGTGAAAAACTTCCCTCCATTTCAATACACTGCCAGAAAATACAAATTTCAACCTGTGTCTTAACAACAGAGAGGAAGAGGAAGAAGCAAATGGCCAGAATAGTCAGTGAAATCTGTGAGAACATCTGGATATAACAAGTTGAAATCTATCCCTAATAGAAATCATTCAAGGTTCTTCTACCAGACATTGCCTACCTGACAGTGTGTACAAAATGCTGATGCTCTTCAAGCAGGTCCTGGTGGGACTCTCAGGGTGCTCAGGAGGCTGATGGCAGACCTTTACCTTGGCTTGAGGATCCCTGCACACTGTCTGATTAGAAACCACCAAAGGGTCCTAGCACAGTTGTACAGCTGCAGACAATGCAATGCCCAAGCCAGAGTCCTGTAAACCTCTAAAGATATTTCTCAGTCTTTCAGCAGGTTTAGGTACTTAAATACCTTTTAAAATGCCCATGTGTCATTTACCACATTAAGCATGTGACCACCTCTGCTAACTTGGCCTCTGGCTTTCTTCCCCATAGATCCACAGGAGAGGTGACCACAACAGCTGGGGCTTGTGTAGCTAGAGCCAGTCATAAAATCATAGAATAGTTTGGGTTGGAAGGGACCTTTAAGGGTCATTTAGTCCAAACTTTCCCTGTAGCAAGCAGGAACATCTTCAACAGGTTGCTCAGAGCCCCGTCCAACCTGACCTTGAGTGTTTCCGGAGATGGGGCATCTACCATCCCTCTGGGCAACCTGTTCCAGTGTTTCACCACTCTCCTTGTAAAAACTGTCTTCCTTATATCTAGTCTAAATCTACCCTCTTTTAATTTAAGACCGTCACCCCTTGTCCCATTGTAACTGTCCCCATCTTTCTTATAAGCCCCTTTTAAACACTGATAGGCTGCAATAAGGTCTCCTCAGAACCTTCTCTTCTTCCGGTTGAACAACCTCAACTCTCTCAGTCTTTCTTCACTGGAGAGGTGTTCCAGTCCTCTGATCATTTTTGTGGCACTCCTCTGGATCAGCTCCAACAAGTCCATGAATTTCCTGTACTGAGGACTCCAGAGCTGGACATAATACTCCAGGTGGGTTCTCACAAGAGTGGAGTAGAAGGGAAGAATCACCTCCCTTCACCTGCTGACCATGCATTTTTGATGCAACCCAAGCTATGGCTGGCCTTCCAGGCTGTGAGCGTACGTTGCTGGCTCATGACCAGCTTTTCATCCACCAGTACCTCCAAGTCCTTCTTTGCAGTGCTACTCTCAATCCCTTCATCCTCTAGCCTGTATTGACACTGGGAGTTGCCCCAGTCCAGAGTTCAGGACACAGAATTTGGCCTTGTTGAACCTCATGAGGTTCACATGGGCCCACTTCTTGAGATTGTCTAGGTTCCTCTGGATGGCATCCTGTCAGGCATGTCAATCCCACTACACTTCTTGGTGTCATCTGCAAACTTGCTGAGGGTGCACTCGATCCCACTGTCTGTCATTGGTGGAGAAGACACTAAACAGCACTGGTCCCATTATGGACCACTGGGAGACATCACTTGTCACAGATCTCCATCTGCACATCAATAAGTCTCTGGACAGTCCAGAAAGCTTCGTCTGCACTTCCAAAAATGGAGCAAATCAGGCAGCTGGTTGTGAACAAGAACCTGGGCCTCCATCAGTGGACAAGGTATGAAGTTCTTTCTCAGCTCCTTTGCAGGACATCAGGGAGGATTTCAAGACTTTCCCTTCTGGCATTCTTTAAGGCTGGTCATCCTTCACAGATACATAACAGCAAAATGAAAGATTTACTGAAATGATTGTTGAGGATCAGGCAAGTCCTACTTGCTGCTGTGACTCTGCTGGAGCAACCTAGCAGAGCAATGAATGCTGAGACCTCATGTTCACACATGATGTTCTCCAGCCCACCAAACTGCTCTGTGCATTTCCATCACAGCAGTCAGAAGACAAGGAAGAAGTTTATTGTAAAACACAGTGTTCTAGTTTACTAAGCCATAAGTCCTTAAACAAAAAGTGTTGGCTTTTCCCCTGATGTTGTATTTGTTTGGCTCATTTCTGCTTTTCCTGGAAATATTCTTTGAATGACAACATGAAAGGCTGTATCCAGCCCTCTGTGATTTATGTTTCTCTCAGAAGTGCAAACAGAAATCTATGGAAAAGGCTTGCTCAGGGTCTCTGACACTGTTGAGCAGACTCCTTTTTATGCTGCTTGATAAGCTCTTTGGAGTGGGACTTTGTTGAATTAGATCAGCCAGAAACAAAAGTCCTAAGAGCAGACAGATCAGGAAAAATGGTGTGTGGCAGTACAGCATTGAGCATACACCTTGCAGAAATATGGGTAAGAACATTAACAGAAATTCTGTGTGCCCAGTTTGATCCTGGAGCCATGTACAGGTGCTACCAGGCAGCTGTGAACTTCCTCTGAAACTTCCAGACCTAAGATTTTACTAAAATGAGAATTATCTGCTGTGGATCTCTGCTAGATTTGCTCTCTCCTCTTCTCATGGTCCTTGCCATAGTTGTCTCTGCAGTTTTTAAAGATGATTATCTAAATATTTATCTCTGTCTTCATTCTTACAGCAAGTATCCATTGAGTAAGGCTTTATATTAGTGACAAAATAAAAAATAATAATAAAGAACCAGAACAAGGAAATAATTACTAATTGTGAAGTTAAATTCCATCAACTCTGCCCTGTTAATGTGGGACAGCTCTGCCCACAGCAGCTCTCAGGCAGCTATTGATGAGTGAAGAAGTCTCATTTAGCTCATTTACTGTAAATGAGTCAGTTTTAAAAGGCATATTGAAAAAAAGATCTAAACTGGGACGTGGAATTGCAGCAAAGAGGGGTGTGACTGTCGATTTTACTGCCAATTACCACCTTTACCCTATCAGTAATGGATCAGTAAGATCATGTTATGTGCTGTGGTTAAGGGTTGATTGCTGTAAATGCAGGGGAGCAGAGGAGCAACAGCAGTGGGAACCCCCCAGCCCAGCAGTGCCAAGTAGCACCAGCCCCAGCTGCTGCTGGGTGTCCAAGGAGGCCGAGCAGCCCCTGGACCTGGCAAACCCCCCAGAGAGGTTCTGCCTCCTTCCCCTGTCTAAGGGGGAGGTCACTGCCCACAGGGGCGTGGGGTTCACTGGGAGAGGCTCAGAGGGGTGCCAGGAAGGTTAAGGATGGACTGAGCATCCAGCACCAGCTGCTGGAGGGATCCATACTGTGCATGCATATGGATGTGCACCTACTCCACTGGTGGACTTCAGTCCCGGCCAGCAGACGAGGAGGAGCAGGACAAGGCCAAATTCTGTGCCACTCAGGTTTGTATGAGTGAGTGGTGGGTATTTTCTGTCTGGGCTGGTCTGTGTAGCCAGCTCCATACACGTGTATCTCTGCATTTTGTGTGTGTGCTCCCCAGGAACTCAGCCTTGCTGACAGCTGGACCTGGGGACGTGGCATCACAGCAGCCTCACGTATTTGACAATGTCCAGCAGATTCTACCATCAGCATGCACAATTTCTTGGTCTGGTCCTTTCTGGGCACTAGAAGGGTCACAGCTGTGACAAAGTGTGTCCTTGGTCTGCGAAGCAGCACTACAGTAACCTGCCAGGCAAGGATTTGGTTCCCCCTTGGCAGCAGTGCAGATGCTGGTCTTCTCCCTGCATTTCAATGCAAGTTCTCCAAGATGGGCCCCTGCAATGTCAAAGAGGTCTCAGCCTCTGAAGAGCAAATTTGGCTCCCAAATTGAACAAAACAGCATAGCAACAGTGAGCAACCACTTGCCAGAGATTTTGCCTCGTGTTAGATTGCAAAAATTAAAAAGTTACTTTGCCTTTTGAAAGTGGAAGGGTACTTGCCACAAGTTAGGCATTTTAGCACCCATCATTCAATGCTCTGCTTCTGCAGCTGCAGGTGCTCAGTCACCCCAACGTGTTCATACAGGCAGATGTTTGTACCAACACTCCTACTGTGAGAAGCAGTTGCACCTCTCCATTGGGATTCACTCCTCCACATTACACCATCTTCAACCTGGCCCAAGCTCAGCTGAACAATGCCATAGTTAAACCAGCTTATTGATTGTCTTATCTGCCAATAAACTGGAGGAGCATTGCAGTGGTGATATTAGGAAGAACTTGAAGCTTGCAATTAGAAAGCACTAAGGGAAAGAAATCCTACAGAATAAAGAAAACTAAAACAAAAACAATAATAAAAAAGAATCTCTGTGGTCTGAGTGAATGTACTTACTTAAATTGTTGTGTCAAGGAGAAATTAAGTACAATTTCCCTTTTCCTCTGTTCACATCAATCTATTTTGGTCACTAAAATCCTTGAGACTGAAAATAGCAGAGGAAGGATGTCTCACAGAGAGGATTTCTCTCAGAGACTATCCAATTTACAATATTTCAGCAGAGACTGTTTTTTCCCCCTGTAATTTTTCTATATAGTACACTACCACACATTCTTGAGCTGTTTAGAGCAGTTTTACCTAGCTGTTATCAACAGCAGACTAAAACAAGCCTTTCAAATATTCCTTTGATTCTTAAAACGTTGGTTTGCCTTTTAGCAATCTTTCAGCAAAGAGTTTACATTTGGGATGATTAATGGCATAAGTTGTTCCAGATGATTATGGAATTCAAGAATTTAGGCATCAAAAGTTTCAGATTGCAGCAGCAGACACCTGATTAAAAGACTTGCAGTCAATTTGCTTCCATCTCTGAAAGGTACTAAATCACACACATAAATCCCTCCCAATTTAGAAGAGCACTTATGCTGAATTAAAAGTTGGATTCAATTGCCTCTGCCATCAAGGATAGAAACCTACAGAATGATCATGCTTTCAAGCATCGTGGCTCAGAATTCAAATGGGCTCAATGAACCTGTGTAAGAATGAATTATGTCTGTAAATTATTTGCATGAATTACCAAGCAAATAATTATGCATGGCAATTACACCACCTATGTTCACAGAAAACTCCTGAATAGAAAGAATATTCCTAAGTTCCTTGTTACAAATTATTTACCCTACCCAAATATAAACAGTGCAATTGAATTATTTGAAAAACATAACCTGAAATTAATTTATCTTAAATATAATTAATAAAAACAGATGCATATTGTACACACATATATATATGGATATAAAGTACTCATAAACCAGAGAAGATGACAGGACGTAGGTATCCATTTTGCTTTCCCTTAGTGAATAAATAGAATTTGAAAGGTTCTCTCTTTAAAAAGCCAAAAGAACAAAACCAATAATTTTGTTTGTGAAAATCAATTCTATATACAACGAAAATAACTATCTTTTAAAGATAGATCTTCAACAGAGTAGACTTTCTTAATTTGCTTAAACTTTGGGGAATTTGTCTTTAATCATCAGAGAATTTTCTGCATTTATCCTAAAGATTCGTTTATTACTTTCCACAGTCGCCTTTGTATGGATTTGAGAGAGCAAAAAGTTATCAACTGAAGAAATTATTTTATAGCATTTTTTTCGCTGAATGGAGGCCAATGGAAGCTGCTTTGAAATGAAAACTTTTCTCCAAGGCAATAAAACTTCATTTATTGCTCGGAGCAGTGCAGCTCTGACCAACTTGAGTCATCTCATGAACACAAGGGGCAAAACACTTTGCAACAAAGTACAAGGAGAAAAATAGAAATGGCTGGCTTGTTACAGAGCATGTGATTTCATGAAATAATAGGCTTGCAGGTGGACCTATTACCTCTTTCCCATTTCTCCATCCCTATTGCTTCCAACCTAATTCAAATCGACCCCCCTACAGACGTGTCCGTGTGAACTCGTGGGACAAATAACCTAGGCTAAATATAACTCCCCTCTTTTGGAGTTGAATTAATAAAAAAAGAATAAAATATATATACATGGATTAATTTTACAAACTCAGGTTAGAGAAAAAATTGGCAGACCAGGAGAATTTGAAAAATTGAAGCCAGGAGAAGTGAGAGGATGGGAAGACCTGGTTGTTGGGCAGCTGCAAGCACACAGGTTTGGCAGGGTGACAGCCACTTGGCTAAAGGAGATGCTCAGAGAGCTCATTCTGCTTTGTGCTTATGGAGGCACTTCAGATAACATCAGCCATTCCTCAGGAAAAGAAAAAGGCTGTGAAAGGCTTCCCTGGGCAGTTTCAGTAAGACACAAACTAAGGCTCTGTTGTGGTGCAGTGACTGAAGAAGAAAGTCCTCCAAGGTTATTATTTTTCTACCCCCATGAGCAGAAGATATAAATGATTTGATTACAGTATGACCCTTTCATTTTCCCTCATTAAGAAATGATAGATAGACTTGCACATCACTGGAAGATCACAAATATTGCTATTCCACAGAAAGAAGACCAAATAAAACACTCATTCCCTGATACTTTGGAAGGCTAGTCAGAAGATTTATGACCACCATTAATTTTAGAGCTGCTAAAATGAGTAGTTGTTTCATTAGTATGCAGAAAAAAATTGTTCAGTGTATTTTCATTGTGGCACCAGCAATGAAAAAATCTTCACTGGGAATAGTCAGTTTTTCTAAAACAAATATAATATATGGCTCAAGTGCTACAGTTTTAGTTTACAGGCCTGGCCTGTGTAAAGATCGTCCTAATTCTGGTCTTGTTCTCAGAAAACAGTTAACGAGCTAATTGGTGCTAATAGGAGATATTTCCCCTTTCACTACCCTCGTTTGCAGTTTGTTTTAAGAACTAAAAGCAAGTTCAAAATCCAAGCAGGTCTGACTGAAGGGCTGTGTTGTCCCAGACCTGGTGTCACAGTCAGCACCGTGGGGTTCACTGGAGTCCTTCAGAGAGATCTCTGCTACAGCTCAAAGCTCAGCAGCACCTCCTACATCTTCAGGTCACTCTCCCATCACTGCAGCTCCATGTGGTCCATGAAAGACTTTAATGCTCTGCTCAGTGCAGGGGAGATGATTGGATCAGACTGGATCATTTCTGGATCAGAGGAGAACTGGTACCTGGCAAAATCTTAGCTGAATATCTGTCTGTGTGGTTTGATGAGCCCTTTTTTTTCTGGTGCTAGCTGTTCTATAGTAATAGGAATGCAGAAATTTTGTGACAGTTTTTCATTCTGTTTGCACATTTGTTTCTACTCTTTGTTGTTTGTTTTGTTTATTTCAATGCTGATGATAATCTAGAGGAGGAATGATAAGCAGTTCACTACAAATAGGTCATTTTCATTCTAAATATAAAGCTCTAAAGAAGGATGGGCCAGTGGAATCTTTTCCAAAGAAGGAAAGAAAACGTATGTGCTTCACCAGCTTCAGGGTGTTCATTAAAGGGATAATCTTCTGAGAGCTGCCCGGATTCACTAACATGTTGCAGTTCTTGAGGTTTCCAAAAATTTGAATGAAGCTGATATGGCACTTACTGATCATAAAGATGTCACTACAGCTTTAGAGTGAAACAACTTCTGATCACTACTTTGTCAAGAAAGCAATGCAGCAATGATTCTGTCAGGGAATAAACTTTCAGGAAAAGTCTGAGAAATCTACATCAGGTACAGCAAAATGTATCTTCAGACATAAATAAATCAAGTATTTATAAGGAGAGAGAAGCAGTGAAGTACTGGATATACAGATATATAAATGTAAAATGCTGTAGCATAGAACATGGGCATTAAGGACCTTGTCATCATCAGGTGAAAGATAATGAATGAAGAATTTCAATTTAATGGATTTTGTTACTGTCATCCTTTTAGAAATGAAAACAACAAAAACAGTGTAAAAATATACAATGTGGGTGACTCAGGTACCACAATACTTTAAAACAAAAAAAGTTCTGTGTACCAAAGCCTGTTTGAATTCTTCAGAAGAAATCTCTTTGCAAAGAGTGGTAATGATAACTGACAGTTAGGACTTGGTGTATCTCTGAAGCCATATGGCAGCCAGTAAAATAAAACATTCACCCAAGAAATGCATGAACCAAAAAACAAGGGTTGAATCTGGACAAGTATTACACATCATCCGTGATGACACAGGAAAATGTAATGTGTATCTAACAAGACAGCTTGTTAATGGATAAGCTTTCCATACGTAATAAAGTGCTAATGACAGCACTGAAAGCAGCCAAATCAAAAGCAACAGATGGTGCAAGAGATTTTGAGTTGAGCAGTTGATGAGAGATGACATCAAAGTACTAGCTGTGGATGAATCATGGCTTCCTCTCTCCCTGACCTGCATCAAAGGTCAATGTACCAGCTTCTGTTGTATGCAGATTTTCTCACAATGTTAGTAGATTAAAAAGAAGACTTTTCCCAAACTACACCTTGGCTAAAGAAATAATCAATTTCTCTACCTGGCTGATGAGATTAAGTCTTCATTTTTTGCTAAGACTTTGTCTGGTTGGTCACACATAAAAAAAAAAAAAATTCTCAAGGCACAATTTCCTAGAAATTGTTCTGAAATCATTAACAGTTATTGTGGAGCATATTTACATGCTAAATAGATTAGGATATTTTCTGTCCTACTGAACAACAGAAGGGACTGATTACGCTTTTTATCCATAACCTGTGATCAGAAAAACAAGACATTAGGCTGCCACTGAACATCTGTCACCACACCTATGGTGCCCTAGCCTGGGTCAGCACAGCCTGGTTTCAGGAACACATTCAGGAGGAACATACATCCGCACCTGAGCCTTTCACCTTCAACATGGTCAGTGGACAGAAGAAGGCATTTTTAGGGTATATCTGAACTCTTTTAGACCTTAGAATCATAGAATAGTTTTGGTTGGAAAAGACCTTTAAGATCACCAATTCCAGCCATTAACCTCACTCTACCAAATTCACTGCTAAACCATGTCCCTAAAGCAATGTATCTACACAACTTTTGAACATTTCCAGGAGTGGTGATTCAACCACTTCCCTAGGCAGCCTGTTCCAGTTCTTGAACATACATAACCTTAGTTATCTATGAGCATAATTATGTCTTGGAAGTGTTTAGGTCTCATATAACAGGAAACTATAAGAAGAATGTATACAGCTAGTTCATAGATAAGTGCTTTCCTTAGTCATTTGAATTTGCTCAAAGGCAGATACCAGCTGAGAAAACAAAATCAGATGAGGAATACATCACTACGTTAACAGAATTAAGAAAAACAATTTACATGGCATCATCAGCTCTGTAAGGTCTGCCATTAGTCTCCCCACATTACCAACTCAGGTGGATGACAATATAAGAACAACATATGAATAAAAATTCTCACCTGAATGCTTGCCTGCTTACATCCAACATCTGCAACTACATTACACTCGTACTTCTGGGCCAAACTGGGTTGAACAGCCTGATAGTCACTGATGTCCCAGTGACCTACATTAACATAGGCTACTTCCAAACTATCAGATCCCATCCAACATCTGCAACTACATTACACTTGTACTTCTGGGCCAAACTGGGTTGGACAGTCTGATAGTCACTGATGTCCCAGTGATCTACATTAACATAGGCTGCTTCCAAACTATCAGATCGTCTGAAACAAAATTATCCATCACTGTTAATATATCAGTCACCAAAGATCATATGAACATTGGTCTCAAGAGTGTAGAACTGAGGCTTGTATTGCCAAGGCAAAAAAGTACCATTGGAATATTGCATTGTGTTTAAAACATTATTTTTGAAGGGCACATTTCATATTACATGTAATAATTATTTTTTCACTGTTGATAAATGTTTCCAAGATGGATATTTGTGAGAAATAGGCATGGAAATTGGCATCCTTTTTCAAAGATGTGCCCCAGGGGAGATGGAAGGACAGTATTTTAACCATGCAGTCTTGTTCCACAGTTGTATATAAAGCTCGTCTTAGGCTGGCATGGAAACAATTTAGCTGGAGGATAATCATACTCTTGATGATATCTGCTCTGATGAAGCATAAAAACTATAAGCAATACTTGTGACAAGTGCCAAGCACATTAATTCAGTTCTTTATAATTTTACATATTCCTCAATCACATAACTATTTGGAGTGTATTTCAGTTATGTAAGTGGTGAGTATTTTGGAAAATAAATGGGGTTTGGATTTCCTGCATTGATGTCTTGGGCATTATACTGGGACTAGTGCAAGCTAGACAACTGCCTAGTGTCGTGTGAAAGAACAGTGACTCAAGTAAGAATTGAGATGTCTAGATTTCAGAAAGACATAGATACACTGGTGGAATGACTGTGGACCTGAAGACAAACTTTGCCACTGAGATGGTTGTAGAGGTTGCTGAGTGTAACCACAGGCAGTGCGGTGCTGATGCAATGTTTGATGTTTACTGCGGGACAAGAGAAGGTGATGAGAGGTGCACCACAAAGCCTGCTCTAAGCTACTATAACACTTTTTTTTGTACCAAAACCAAAGGTTCAAGTGTCCAACTAGTGTCACTTTTTTTTTGTGGTTTTGCTACTTTCCTACAGTGAACCAAATCTCATAGAATTCTTGGTTTCAAAAGAGGAGAAAAAAGTATTTACAGAATTAACCTATAGAATAATATCTATCACATGCAGACCCCTCTGCCTCAAGCTAGTAAAAAATTACTGTGAGAAAATCAAGCTCCAGCAATCATCTCAAAAGAAGGCAGACATTATTTGCATGCACTTGCCTACCCACGGGAATAACCACAATTGGCAGATACTCTTGATTTATGTGAAGATGACAGATTCTGCAATACTAATAAGGCAATGTGGCCACGGGAATAGGTACAGGCAGAGCACTGGTCAACTTCCACTCCTTTCCAAGGTGTGACTTTGTTCATGCCTTTGCAGACAAGAAAAACTTATGGAAAGGAAACACTTTTCTTGTTTGGGGTTTGTTTGTTTGTTTGTTTTTTTCCCAGAAAACAGACTCTTTGCAATTTGGACAACATAGATTTCACTAAATCTCCTTCTGGAACTGCAGAAGTTCATATGCTCTTTATAAATCCCCAAACGTCCATAAAGTTACATAGTTGAATGTTGTAAACCACTTTTTTTGCACTAAGGGGTGAAAATTACTCAAGCCAGATACCATCATAAAAAGACTCTCTTCTGACAGGTACTGCATATAAGCTATCATGCAAAAAGCTGAAGCTGATCTTTGTGGTGTGAACCCACTGAGCTGAATCCAAAGGAATTATTTATAGGGTGACAAGGTGACTTACTCTATAGCACCCAAAGCAGTCCTGCTGCCTAGGAGAGCAAGTTTCACTGTCCCTGCCAAACCACTGAATGCATGTGCTAGGAATAAGCTCAAGGGCTTAGATATCACAAGATAGAAGTCTTTATGAGCCAGAACTACTATCATGTAGAGACTTTGTGCAGGATTGTTTAGTGAGAATTTGGAGGAAGAGGAGGGAAATAGTCTAGTTCAAGCTATGCATACTGTGAAGGAGAAGGACACCAGTGTAGGATTCATGGGGTCAAACACATACGTGTGAAAATATGGATTTCTATGTCTGAGCTTATCACCTAGGTATGTCTAGAGTGTGATTAATTTCATCCTAAAGGAGATATCATCTAAAATAGACCACATGAAACATGTCCTGTAGGTGCCTTCTCCCCTGCCACCCCAAGGGAAACCAAAGCTGTCAAGCTCAGGTGTAAATGGCCACACTGTAGATGTCTCAACAGCTAGGAAGGTCCCTTTGTTGCTGCCTTAGTATATCTTACATCTTTATCAAAGGAAAATATTGTATTATTTATTTGGGACACTTTGAGAGAGTATAGATTTTTACCGTTACTAAGATTTGGTTTTCACTATGAAATATGGAAGGGTTTGGTAATGTTGTAATAATTTTATTTAATCATCAGACCAGAGTATTCTGTCATGCTAAGGACAATCACCAAACTACAATTTGTGGCCTCTAAGCCACAATTCTTTCTTGTCCAGACATCCCTGTCCAGACCACATTTTTTAGCCCTTTTTTCTTCTTTGCCTGAAAAAGGACACTACCAGATCACTACCAAAATGTTAAACAATACACAGTAAAACAACTTTTGCATGTGCATGACTAAAAGCAAATAAGGTCCATTATCTACAAATATCAACACAAACTTTCTTCATTTTTTGACACTTTCTACTGCTGGGAGTTTTCAAGCAGCCCAAAGCATATTTCCTCCCTGCTCAGTTTGTGGTGTCAAGAAATCTCTGTCCTCTGTCCCTCATTTTTCAGCATGGATTTACAGAAAATCTGCTTTGCAGCCTTCTTAAAAGAGTTTTGCTGAGAAATTGGGCTGATAGAGCTAACTATACATACATACTAAATGTAGGTTTTCTGTAAGACCTTAGAGGACCAGAGAGAATGTTCTACAGCAAGAAACTGGGCAAGATCAGACTGCTTAATGTATCTCAAGTAGAATGATTGCTGGCTTGTGCCCAAGTACCTTTACAGGCAGAAAAATCTGGATTCTCAAGAAGTGTTAGATCTGGTAGAGAAAGGTATATTTGAAAGAGTTTATAGACATATTTGGAAGCTGAAGCTATACACTTTTCAATGAGAAATTATACATACCTGTTTAAAAGTAGGGACGTTTTCCTATTAAAATGAGAAGCAAGATCAGCCACTTCTTGGTGTTTTCAATTTCAGTGTTATTAACCATTCTGAAAGATATGCTCTAGCCAAAAAAGGTGTCTTCAAACATCAGTGACTGCATGAAATTCAATGGCTTGTGTAATGGGACAGACCCAGTGATGTAAAACTCACCCTTGTCCCTCTGTGCTATGAATGTGGGAAGTCCCTCGTTTGTGCAGGGCTGTGGTACCTTCTCCCTGCACTGGGAGGTTAACCTCTGCCTCACGTAACCCTCTGGAATCCTCTTCAGACAATTTAAGTTAGAGACAGTGATCTTTTGCAGCTCAAAGGGTAAAGATTTTCACTGCTGGTTGTTCCTGTGCCCAACTGAAGTGATTGTTTCTGCACACAACAGAGTTTCCAGGGTTTTTTTCAGTTTTGTTTTGTCTTTTTTTCGTCTTCCCTCAAAAAAACGGTTCATACAATTCACATAAAAAAAGGAAGAGGTTTTAGAGTTTAACACTTGTGTGGTATACAACAGACTGTGAGTGCTCCAAGCACCATCTACAGAGATAGCAACTGCTTGTATTATAAGCATCTAGACATGGTGGGTGAGATGTACTGGTGCAGAGGGCCCTGGGCTGATGCACACTGGCAAATAACCATCTCTCTGACATCACCACCTACTAACCTCCTCTATGCTGAGCAGCTCTTGGCACAAAAGCTTGTTCTGTGCACATGGTACACTTGCCTGGCTTTACTGCTCACAGCAGACTGCTTCCATTCAACTGCTTTACAACCTCACATCCCTTAGAGAAATACAGATACAAACATTACTCCCTAAACCTCAGTGATTCTACTGTGCAGCCAGGCTGATGTGTAAGCAGCAGTGGCATTTGTGCATCTTCCTTTTTTATAATTAAACTGGAGAGTCATGTTCTGCCCTAGGTTCTTGGAGGAATCAGCACATAGAGAAAGCAGTAACATTTATGAGCAATGGAGTTCTTGTACCTCCTTTGGGGTACTCACCCTTATTACAGGATTTTTTGTCTCGGGTAAGAGATAAATCTCCAACAAGCCTAGTGAACAAGGAGAGATAAGAATAACTGTGCCTTCCACAGGAAGGATACATCAGGACTGGAAAAAAAAGAAAAAAAAAAAAAAGTCTTTTTTTCTGAAGAGGCCACCTGCATTTTTTCTGTGCTTACAACCCACCCCATCAGGAAACACTTCAGTATGAATCACAGCTGTCAGTCTTTTGGTTGATGCTGCTGTGTCTGCCCCACTACATGGGCTGAGGAGGGATTCAGGGATTTGCAGACTACAAAAGATGACCTGCTCAGCATGAATGATGCCAAATGGCCTGGTCTTGTAAGCCCTCAATTTCCTCACTTCCTGCAGGGCTTGGCAGGAGCTGGGAGCTTTCCCTGTGGTATCAGATTTGGCCAGAACACATCCCAGTAAAGAACACTCTCAAAATCACCAGGAACTATTCACATGGCTGTTACTGGTCCTGATCCTCATCCATCCCAGTCAGCAGCACCTGGCACTGACTCGGCCTTTAACAATGGGGATTACAATGTGAATGGCCATTAAAATTAGCCATGTTCATAGGCTTGTAATAAAAAAATAATAATATTACCACCTGATATTCAAATATCATCCTCTGTAAGAAAGGTTTCCAACAAGGGGCCATTTCAGAAGCTGTCTCCAGACATGTCCTAAGAGGGCAGAATTGAGATGCAGCTGAGATCACTGATCATGGGTGCTGGCAGGAGCACCAGTGTACAAGAGTTGGGGAATGGCTACAATGGGGACAGGGGGCACGATGCCCCCAGCCCCAGCAGGAGGAGTGGATAATATGAAGGATACAGCTGCAAAGAGCTCAGAGGACACCAGTGGGGTTGGATGTACAGGGTGGACTACTCCAGGGAGAGCTCTGCTGTGTTGGATGCTTGTGACGGTCTGAGGAACTCCACAGGCTGTGCCACCATGGCTGTGCCACCAGATGGTGGTTGGTAGGTGTGTGGGGTTGTTTGAAGTCAGTCACACCTCCTCCATTCCCGGGCTGCAGAGCCCAAGTGTTGACCTGAAAATGTGCCCAAGAACTTGACTCTGAGAAAAAAAAAATCCTGTGAATTGTGAATTTTTCAGGATTTGTAACAATGAAGTGGCACTGCCAAATGTGTGTTCTGTTAAAATTGTGTTGGTATCCACATGGGTCCTAGAGAAAGCAAGAAATGTTCTGGAGTCTGTAACTATTAATTTAAACTCATTGCTCTCCCCAGTATCAATATCATGACTTTGGCATCCTTTCTTTTTCCCACCTTGGCATATAGTTTGAATCTCACTTAGACTCTGTTTATTTTCTGAAGTTCACTGGCACTGCCCAAAACAAAACACCTTGATGAGGCAGTGATTTAAACAGCAGTGCTGCTGCACAGCAACAGCTTTACAATAGGATGTAAAAATGAGCTTATTAGTCAGGAAAACCTTTGTGACAACTCGGTGTGGGACTCTGGTGTCTTTCTGAGATGTGATGATGTTTTTATTAAAGACCTAATGGGACAGGGTAGAAGAAACACTTTGGTAAGCTAGTATTTCTGTTAGCTATCCTGTTCACAGCCTGGTCTTCTAACAGTCATTACTAAGACTTTCCAAATAAATCCAAAGTTTAAACCAAACTCCAAGAAGCAAATTCTTCACGAGCCTCTTACTAGTGGAGGCAGAGGAGACTATCATTAGGCAGGGGTCAACCAGCAGAGCTCCATGAACTTCTGCAGAGGTGCCTACATGTAAACAGCCCAAGTCCAGACCCTGTAGGTTCACTGCACTAGAAACAGAGTAAGTGATTGCTGCACAGTTTCACTGAAAAAAAGGAAACCACTCAAGTACTGACAGCAGATGACTCAGTCTGGTCAGTGGTTTATAAATAATTAAAACATCAGTCATTCCAGTTGAGACAGAACCTAGGTCAGCCTTGGTATAACATGGTGAGTTGCTCTGAGCCAAGAGGAGAGGCTTCCTTCCTTGTCAAAAGCAGCAGCTGCAGGAGATGCTTCTGAAGTATTTATTGGGATGAGTTTGGAAGAATCAGAGATGAGCTGATTCTAAATAAACTCCCAAGGGTTGCAGTACTGCATAACAGAAGAGGGAAGAAAGAGCAAGTGTGCTCAACCTGAAGCCAATTTGTGGCATGCAAATTAAAGTGAAGTGCTGTGATTTCTGTGAAATGAATGTCTAAGAATTATAAATGTATCATTATTACTAATTATCACAGATCAAGATAGCATCCAAAGGCCTGTACCTAATAAATTTTTACTGATGTCATCTGGAGTGGGAAATGACTCCAACATCTTTGTAGTGTGCTTTGAAACTGGAACTAGCTCTTCATATTTCTCCTGTGAAGAAAGGCTGAAAGAGTTCGGGTTGCTCAGCTTGGAGAGGAGAAGGCTCTGGGGAGATGCTATTACGGCCTAGCAGCACTTAAAGGTGGTCTATAAGAAAGATGGGGAGAGATTTTTTAGTAGGGCTTGTTGCAATAGGACAAGAGGTCATGGTAGAGGGTAGATTTAGACTGGATATAAGCAGATATAAGATTTATAGGAACTAGATGACCTTTAAAGGTCCTTCAAGTCCAAGCCATTCTGTGATATTGCAGAAGAAATTAATCTGTTCAGTGTATGAAGGTTTCCCTTCTGTTGATCATGTGTGTCATTGAAATATCCAGTCATTTTCATCTTTCATTTTCATTTGGCTGCTCCTTTGATTTAAAGTGACTTTTCAAACGATGGTCATAATAACCTTGTACATGTTAAAAGTCAGCTCTTTTCCACAGACCTCCAAGCACTTTACAGGATCGTTGTTCTCATTTTTGTAGGAAAACCCACTGAGCACAGGCAGTACTGATGGTCATGCATGGCAAGCAGAGGAGATGGTCAGAGATGGAGGATGAACTGGGTCAACCCAAAAGACTCTGGCACATTTCCAAAGCATTCAGGCTTGAAGTATGACCTGTTAAATTGAATATTTGGCTAATATTCCAGGGTAATGAGTGCTGAAATTGCCCCCATCTCATTTTATCTCTTAAAGCTGGGTGTCTGATTTGGTGGATTCCACTGACAGACACACACACACCAGAAAGATAACTGAGAACCTGTAGAGGGTGGCAAAATTAATTTCTTTCTGTAGACATCTAGTGAGCCTAGTCTTGGGAGAGTGGTTCAGATGCATACTCTTTTAACAGCACAGCTTCAACGAGGTGAATCCTAGCCTTTTTTCTTCTCTAAAACTGATTCTGTTCCAGGGTTGGACACTCAGGAGATGATGTGCTTGGTTCTGACGAAGGGTCTCAGGTTTTTCTGTGGGTTCCTTTGGTTTAAATCTTAAAAGGTCTGCCCCTGATGCCTGTGAAACTATCATCTTCAGTTGGGAAGGAAATCCCTGGTCTGATTGGTGGAAAGTGCAGCCAGCCAGCTTCAGGTTAATACCATGAATAACTTCTGCCTTTTGATTATAGGCTTTCTCTTGCACATAGGCACCAGGCTGTGATCAAAGTCTTAGAAAACCTTAGCTGTGATGCAGTGCTATCAGATTCCTTAGTTACTAGAATGAAGAAATTCTTACAGACTTGGGACATGGAACTGTTTCACGTATGCCATTAATTTCAGATAGCTCCTGTATGCCAGGATAAAGAATACAGTGAATTAAATACTAAATAACATATATTGAGCAAGACCCTGGATTATTCTTTTCCCCGTGTATGCACTGCACCATATCTTTGTTATTTTTTCATTAATTAATTTGAATCAGTAACTGTCAATGTATTTGTGTCCTAAACTGTCTTGTGTATA